>NW_018736189.1:0-79414 GCF_002204515.2 Aedes aegypti | reverse complement strand
AATAACATGTGGGTATATTTCGGATTTTTGAATGTCACACAACAATTGTTGAGTCTTTGGACAAACTTTTCCCCACTTAGTTTATTTTCTGGACGGCCGTTTCTTAATTCCCTGTGAATGGGGGCTTCCAGATATTCCGCATTGTACCTGAACGTATTTTATGCATCAAGATTTTCAGTGAGAGAAATAGACAGATTTGAAGGACGTGAAGACGAATAAGCATGTTTAACTTGTTTGTTGTTCAGCGAAGAACAGGCTCGAATTAGGGCATATAAAAAAAACCGTGTCCTAATTCCGCGCAATACTTTTGGAATAAACTCGATAAATATGCTAATATTTGATGAGAATTTCATAGAAGCACCATGAAACATATCGTTAGAAGTAGTACATGGAATATTGTCCTACAGTCTTAGCACGGACGCTAAGGATTATTAAAAATGGCTAATAGCTTTATTTGTGATTTAACTTATCCTAATATAAAGTAGCATCAAATGCATAAAAAAGTTGCTTCAATGTTAATGTGTGTTTTCATATATGAAATAATTTTGTACGAAATGCGGAATAGGCAATGCGCTAATTAGGGCACTTTACGGTACACTTTCTTCCACGCGGTTCTGAAAAAAACAGTTTTTAAACTCTAAAACACACGTTTTTTATAAATAATTGTTTATATTATTAAATTTAACTACAGTTTTATTTACATTGTACACTGTTATCAGATAGTTTTTTCCACAGATCATATTGTTCGGTTTGTCTTTATCATGTGTTATACTGATAGATTTTTTTATGTTACACTGATTAAAGCAATGCGTCTATTTAAAAACTCTTTTATGTTTATTTATGGTATTTAGCAATTGTGCTACTATTCCAGTTGGTTACATCTTCAGCTTGAGGTAAGTTTGCGATAAGATTTGTTGTATAACTCCACAATGATATCTGATGTCATTAGATAAGTGGCCCTGAAATAGAAATAATAAGTAAATGCTTAAATGTTGTTTCTTTTGTTTTTTGTATGGTATTCAGTTGAGTGCCTAGCTTTACTGTCAAGCTGAACCTCGTCTGGCTTTTGCCAGTTTCTCTCTACCAGGACCAATACTCAGAGGACTAGGCTATGGTGCCATGAACACATTTTTTATTAATATGTGTGATTGGTAGTTTTTGAAAAATACCTTTCCCTTGCATCTGAGAAAAGGAAGCATTGTGAAAATCAGCAACTCCATTAGAATTTCTTTGAAATGTAGTGTCATTCATACTTTCTAGTCGAAATGATTTGAATAATTTGTCTTAAGTGTCCTTTTCAGTATGTTATTGTGATTGCTCCTGTCTTTTACGTAGATCTTAAATATTATTATGTCAAGTCTCACAAAATTAGGTGTTTAGTCTTAGTTTTAGTTCATTTCGTTATTCTTTGTTGTTGGAAAAGTATGTATTGGACATGCGTTCATATGTCATTGAGAATGAGTCATTTCCTTGTCTGTTCAACAATTTCAACGCTTCGGGTTATACGCCAAAAAAATTAGATTCGTGATACAGTGGGATTCCGTTTTTGGCAACAAAGTCGAAATTTGCCAAAAACGGAACCGTGCCAAAATCGGAACCCATTTTTTTATTTTTTCAAAAAATATCATTTTGACGTTGTTCCCAATTCATAATTATGGAACCAAATGATGGCCAGACTTCCGAACGGTCCATTTCGAAGTAAGATTTCCGTAGGATAGGATCTAAAGAATGAAGATAGATCCGTCATTATTTATTTGATACGCGTTCTACACACTTTTTATAGCTGAAATATCTTCAATGATGTTTTGTAACTTTATGTATACTATTTGTATACCTAGTTCATGTAAAACAATAAGGTACCGTGGGGCAAGTGGGTAATGAAATTCGCATAGTTGAGATTCTTCAAAGTTCTAGAGACTTCAAATTGAAACAAATGAGGTCGTGTATATTTTTTAGCTTGACTTCCCCACAAAATATAAGCAGTATGCTGAAATTGATTTATATGAAAATTAAAGAAAAAAATAAAGAAAAAGTTTTTGAAATATGTCTCTTTACTTTTCACTTGTCCCAAAAAGTGGGGCAAGTGAAAAGTTTACCGTTTTGAATAATTAATTCAAAAATAAACAGTTATATCCACGATTTCTATAAGCTTTAACATTTTGTTAAGGCTTCCCAATGAACAATAACATAAGTAAAATGTAAACAAAGAAAATGTTATTCTTTTCACTTGAATTTTCTTCTGTTCAGTTATGTTAGTTGAAATGATTCGACAAACATTATAACTGCAACATTTCCAATGTTAGTTCTTACATTATAGGACAGCAATTGCATTTCTGCTCTGTATAATTCCCACCGCTCGTTATTTGTTTTTTGAGAAAATCGGATATGACGTCGGATAACTCTTCGGGGAGAAATCAAACGGAATCCTTCAATAACGTATTTAGAATCTTTTTTATGTGGATAGACCTATATCCCATTTTTATGTTTTGAACTAGCTTTACATAGACATTCCACGAGATTTCCGTGTGTTCTCTAATATTGCAACTTTTCAGTCAACGTTTTCCTTTTAATTGGCTGCCCGAAGTAGAACTATTAATATTGTAATGTTTGGCAACATCTTTTAGAGAAGTTCAATGATTTCTAACAGCTTTTAACGCTTGAGTATAGTGTTACTTGAATTATCAGCACGTTATGTTTTTCTATGATAATTGCGAACCATGTTTACTTATGGCAACCTAAAGAGAAAACACAAATTCAATCTCTAATGATAAACTTTTCACTTGCCCCACCTGATAAGAAAATTGACGGTGTTTTAATTTAGTTATTTTTAGGTCTACGTCGAATTAATTCTAAATTTTTTTTTATTGCAGTTTGAAACTGTCACCGAGGACAGCTAAGAAAGTGGTACAGGAAATTGTTTTCCGAAACTTTTTTCCACTGAAAATATTAAAATAAGATTGTACGCTGCCAACTTGTTACGGAGTAACAGTTGACAGGTTAACAATTTTTCACTCTATTATGCAATAATGGCTGGAAAAATCTCAGAAATATCTTACCTAATCGTAATGTTCTCAATGGCCTCAAAGGTTTACGCATGAGTTCAAAACGTTATTTCACATATTCAGTGAAATACATCAATTGTTTTCACTTACCCCATTTACCCACTTGCCCCGCGGTACCTTATAGCATAAGTGACTTTTATTCAAGAACAGAACAATCCTCAAAGTATTGCACAGGAAGTAAAATCCAGGTAAATTTCAGCGGTTAAATCATGCACATAAAGGGAATGCCAGATTTGCCGTAATTTACATGTCACATTCTGTAAAATTACATCAACATCATGCAAATTTATGCGAGTTGTCGCGTAATCGGTTAGAGTCCATGCTAGATAACACGATGAATAGCGGAAATTTACATGATTTATTGTAATTTAAGGTGAAGATGAATCGAAGCCATACCTTCAAATTTTCAAGAGCACGGATCTGGAGAACCATACATCCGTTTATGCTGAAAACTTAATCGATTGGTCACTCGCTGGTGGTGACCAATCGATTAAGTTTTCAGCTCAAACGGGTGTTTGGTTCTCCAGATCCGTGCTCTTGAAAATTTGAAGTTTGGCTTCGATACATCGTCACCTTAACACGATGTGACGTGTACATTTGCGACAGATCTGGCATTCCCTTCATGTGCATGATTTCACGTTGAACTTTACATGGATTTTTCTTCCTGTGTTTAAGAATACAGAAATTTTATTGGAAGCCCATAGAAATGTGGGCTTCGTAGCCGTAAGGTTAGCGGCGTCAATCGTTTAGGCGTATTGTACTACGGAGTGTAGGTTTGATTTCGTGGAGGTTCGCCCCTGTCGGAGGAATCTTTTCGTCAAACAAAAATCCTTCATACTCAATGAATGGTTGTTCCGTGTGTCCGTTGTATAATATAAGTGCAGCCTTTGGTTTAAGACGGTGTATACTGTCTTTTAAATATGGATGAAAAATTCCTCTGAAAATTATACAAAATGGTATAGAACCCGTTTGTATTCTAAACTAGCTTGTTAGGAATCCACATAATCTTGCTTAGAATTCTTTGGATCTTACTTAGGAGCCAGATAGGAATTCACATCTACCCAAGAGCTTGCTAATAATTTTGAAGATAGCGCTTAAACTTTCAAGATTCCGCTGCGATATTGCTGAAAATTCTCTTCTTAGAAATCTTAGGAGTTTACAAGGAATCGACATATTTTGCACAGCATCCACAATATACATTCTCAGGTTTCAGCAAGAAACCCCTAAGTAATATCCGATATGAATTCCCAAATTTCGCTCAGTATTTCTAAGCATTCGCTGAAAATTCTCAGAAGCTCATATTAAAAACATAGGAGTCAAAAACGTAAAGATTCTCCAGAATCCAGTTAGACAACCCCTAGACCCAGCCAGGCGTCACCAGGATCTCGTAAGGAACATTTTGATAATTTCATGCGGCGGGCATACTTGAATTAAATCTTGATATGGCACGTAGTATACTCTTGCATAAGTAATACTGGAATACAATGTTGGATCGTTTCTTAAAAAAGTGGTTTGCTTCTTTTGCTATGGTATGTTCTACAGAAGCAATGCATGTAATTCTACAATAAAAAGAACAGTGAGCTGAAATGGCGAAACAAAATTGTACATCAAAACTCGGTGTGTTTTAAGACTTTTTTGTTTCTCTTATGTCAATTTTGCTTTGTTAAGAAAGGCTGTTCCAAATCTGAAGAAAACTGGCTTTTACTAATTACAATTTTCTACCGGCATACTCAAGTGGGCTGGTCATAAAGCGTGAATGCCTGAGAAAAGATGTTGGAACTCTATTTGATACTAGTAGATACTCATAGAGATTAATGACTTCATGAAACGGTACGACTATATCGCCATCTAGAATTAAATAAGCTCATACGGTGCTCTTAGAAGTTGGTGACATTCTGAGAAATATCTACGAAAATTGAACTCTGGAATGCGGTATTCACGCTGGATTGCTTTTTCAAAATTACTAAAACAAACGACACAACAATATTTACAGAAAAATACAAATTTTAATGATATTGAAAAATGTTGCCAAAAACGGATCCATTTTGTTGCCAAAATCGGGGGGTGCCAAAAACGGAGCATGCCAAAAACGGAGCGTGCCAAAAACGGAATCCCACTGTAATTCTAAACTTACCGAATTTTTTTAAACTGATTTTAAATGTTCATTTAATTAGAAAAGAAAAGCTCATGTCGTTTTGCAATATGATAATAATATGATAATGATTCGTAAATAAGTCTTTAAAAGAAAACAAAATTTTTTTTTTTCGTTTTCTTTCATAGTTTTAAGAAAATGTCCAGTTTTTTAATAAAAGTCACTTATGCGATTATTGGTGGACCCTCTTATACAAAAATTGAAGACGTTGAGGTGTAAAAACAACACTAGAAAAACGTTTGCCAGATTTAACATAACGGGGCTATAGATTCATAGCATAGTATAACCCTTCAGAAAAATGTTTCGAAGTGGACCTTTCCGAAGTCTCAACGCCTTATGATTCCATAGAAATGATGTATTAACATTGTAATGATGTTTTCAAAATTAATAGTTGAAAAATAAAATTTAAAATATGGGTTCCGATTTTGGCACGGTTTCGTTTTTGGCAACTGAAAATTTCAACTTTGTTGCCAAAAATGGAATCCCACTGTACTCCTTCAATTTATGTTTCTGATAAAGTAAAGCATTTTATAATGAATGGTTGACTGCATCAAAAGGGCAAACATAAACATGAGATAATGCATAAATGTGACTTGTAATTTTGTAGAATTTAATTTTTACTTGAAATAATTTTTAATTAAGCTTGATATATGTTTTACACCTACCTTATGAAATCAACTGAAATTTACAGGATCCTGTTATGAAACCTCAATAACCTTAAAGGAATCTTCAGGTTCTCATAAGAAATCTACAGAAAAAACGCTTGAGCTCTGAAGCATCTTGCCAAGCATCCGTAGGATCTTGCATGGGCTTTTGCTAGGAGTTAACATCTTGGAATTCCGCTGCGATGTTGCTGAAAATTCTCAAGTCTCCAATGAAAAAAATAAAAAGTTTATTTTTATTAGGCTACCACTAGCACACCTTAAATTCCTCTGTGAACCTTTTCAAAATCCCCAAGCTTTCGCCGGAAATATTAAAAATACTACTAGAAATTCACATTATCCCGCTTAAAATTTACAGGACGCCCTAGAGTTTATTAGGAATCACTAGATTTTGGACATAATCCTCCATAACCAATTATATACTCTAAGGACCCCTCAAGAAGCCCTCAGTGTTCACTTAGAATCTGTAGATATCCTCATGAATTGTAGAAGTCCCACATGAACCAAGAATCACTTAAGGATTCTCCAGGGTACAGTTAGGAAACTCATAAACTCAGCTCGTAAGGAACATTTTGATGATGTTGAGGCCCGTATAGTTGAACAATCTTGTACAAAATTCTGGATCGTCTCTTAACAAATCTAACGCCTTACAGAGTCTATAGAAAAGAGGAAACGTAGCTTTAAATAGTTGACACAGAAAGACCAATACCACAGACAAAAAGTTAAAACATTCTCAGTCGTATTTATCGCACGCTCCAATGATATTATTGAGAATAAATTGTAGTTTGGACTGTATCCGCATTTGTCATATTATTTGATGAAATTTTTTAAAAGTTATGATACACGACATTTTGCTGTACATATTTATATCTATTATTGCGGTGTGCTTTTACATGCGCAATGTATGTGAATCCATAATAATAAAGACAGTGAGCCAACAATATGAGACAAAATTTATGATTGTAACTCTGTGTGAGTCATAGATTTTTTGTTGCTCTTATGTCGGTGCTAATGCTTTGTTCAAACAAGCTGTTCCAAATCTGAAGAACAGTGTTTTTTATTGTATCACCTACTGGCAGACTCAAGTGGGCTGGTCACTCAATATGAATGCCTAAAAAAGAGATTGGTCTTTAGTCGAGATACTGAAGGAGATTATTGGCCTCATGAAACGTTGCCAATGCATGACCAATTACCATTCTGAAGTAAATAAGCGCGTACGCGAGTCCTTAGTAGTTGGTGAGGTTTGGGGAACTATTGACGAAAATAAAGCTTTGAAATGTAATCGGTGTGGAGTTGACATGCTATTCAAATGACTAAAGCAACAAACACGATAATATTTACAAAAATTTACAAATTTTAATGGTATTGAAAAATGTTGCCAAAAACGGATCCATTTTGTTGCCAAAATCGGGGGGTGCCAAAATCGGAGCATGCCAAAAACGGAGCATGCCAAAAACGGAATCCCACTGTAGTAGCTTTGTAGTTCTTACGAATTTCCTGGAGCAAATTTTTCTAAACACCCTTTTCAAAAATTGCTAGAAGAATTTCTGGGATAATTGGTAGATAAATCTCTAGACGAATTTCTGGAAAGATCCCTGTAGGATACCCTAAAAGTATTCTAAGTAAAATTACTATGATTCCTGAAACTTTTCTTCGGGGAACCTGAGAAGAAATTCTTGAAGAGCTTGTTGAACCCGTTATAGTCTCTGAAGGTTTCTTTAGAGCCTGTACAATTACGCAAAAGTATTCAATGCAAGCACCATTTTGAATGAAATAGACTTTAAAGTCCTTCCATCAAAAACAGAAACTTTTCAAAATCTTGCGTTCAAATAGCGACTAAGTCTCTAAAAAAGAAACCTATTACCAGTCTTGTCATTGGATCAACTTTTGTTGTTATTTATATTAAATAATATAAATATCCTTTTTAAATCAATTCTATTAAACAAATGTGACAAAATTGTAATTGTAATTGCTCAATCCACACCCTGGCAGACAATTATCCGCCAATCTAGACACGGGCTGGGTGAGGACCTACCAAGCCTCCCCCGTTAACATGTCCTATACCGTTTAGCACACCGGGTTCTTCCACAAGCAGGCGCCGGAATTAAAGCGGTCCCACAAGTTTCAGATACATTAAATAGATATAGTCACTCTGCCACTAAACCGAATAGCGCCCTCCACCTCATCACCAGCACTGCCCATCCCGCACGCCAAACAAAATGCCGGAAGTGGCGTGCCGTGTAGCACATCAGATGTTCTACAGAGCACACCACCTCCGACACCATGCTCAACGTACAGCAAAGACAGCGCTAATAAAAGCGGAATGCGCCATTCGATTCAGTACCAGAGGGACTATAAATGTAACGAAGAGGAAATGAAAAGATAGTAGAAATGGTTTGGCTGTTGGATTGCTGAAACGAGAAGAAAGAAATAAAGTTATTACGTTAAAACGTGGTTTTTATAGTTGAATAAATGTATCGATAGTTTCTCATCTGTTTCTTTTCCGTATCGTAGTTCCGTAGATTCTATCCACCTCGAGTTTTGTCGACTCCGCTCGGGCAATGAGGACCGCGATGAAATGAAAAATATAAAATATAAAAATATGAGCATTAGTGTTTATCTATTATTTAATGTAATTCTCATTTGCTTTCAAATACCTAAGTAACATTTGAACTCTGCCTCTATCAGAAAATTCTAATAATTCATAATTTATTCTCCTACACTTTCCCTAACACAAAGTATTCCTATTTAATAAGACAAGTGCAAAAGCACAAATAAAAGTGTGGGACCGCATCGCATCATGTTGATGCCCTCAGAGCACTCATTCTTCGATTTGCGAAATATGAGTCCGCTGAAAACACCGACCCGACTCGGCGCAATCGCGCACCTCTACCCAGTGATGCCACATACACAGATTTATCTCTACTTACACAGATTTTTTCCTGTTCTTGCCTACAGATATCTGTGATCACAGATCACAGATTTTTGAGACAAAAAAAAAAAGATTTTAGAATATTACAGCTGTTTAGCACACGGTTTTTGGAAAATATGAAGCAGAAAAGTTTTTTTTTACTGAAATACTTAAGTGCATTATAGTTTTAGAATGAATTATGCACTTTTAATTTATTTTTAGTAGAATAAGTTCAAATTAAAAATTGTTGATATGCCAAGAATAGTCATAATACGTTTGCAAAGGTTCTTTTCGATCTAAAAAGGGTTTATTTTGATTTTAGCGCAACACAGATTTTTACCAAGATTTTTGGAGGTTGACTTAAGATAAAAAAGATTTTTTCGCCTAAAAACACAGATGAGAATCGAAAAAAATGTGGCAACACTGCCTCTACCGGCACCTCCGCACATGTAAAAACTTCTGCGATAATCCTGTGGTGTGAAAGAAATGCGCAATATTACTTTGATTTCAATCCTAACTTCATGACCCGTAGGCTCTACGCGTATGATTGTTCATTATTTAGGTTATTTAGGCTAAATATACCTGTTTATACCTGTACATCACTGCCCATAACTGCATATTTGTCACATTAGACATTTTTGACAATTTTGAGTTAATACCGGGGAGAGTCATCAAATGACAAATACATTCGATCAACTTACTGAAATCTGTGAGATTGTTCTAGAAAATTCGAAAAAAATACCAAGTTGATTTGTCACATTGGCAATTGTAACCGCATAACAGTCACATTGAGATTATACATCAGCCTCATAATGCAGTAGCAACGAAATTTCTATCAGAATTATTTTCTGACCATTCATCCAATATGCGATACGAGTTGTACAAAATTTCAGCTTAAAAAAGGCGCTATTAAATTCTTAGTGATTTTTTGAAATTTTAGTTTCCTCCCATAATGCAATAAAATGCAAACTTGGTATTCCATTTACTCAATGCCTACTTTTGTCGAATGTTACAAATATGCAGTTATGGGCAGATCAGAAAAAAACGAAAAACGACTACGAATATCTTGCAGCGTAAAGTTTAAGTAATCAAATATTCATCCTCTCTTCGACCCTGCACTATAATAACCTCCTAATATAACGCAGAGCTAAAGATTCTTTCTTGCGTTACACATTCTGAACAAGAAACCATTTTCAAATACTTCCCATAATTTATGCGAGACAAAACAGATTCCACTTTCTACGTAATGTAACCCAGCATTAACAGCTGCCCAACTCTCCAGACCTGCGCCCTCGAAGATCCAAGGTGCTGCTGCCACTTCTTTCCTCAAAGTCTGTCTATCAATTCCGAACTCTATTGCATACTACAATACCAAGCAGACCCTATTCCTTACAAGACACAGAGTCACAACCCCAATGTGATGGATTTACCCACAACCTTGTCATAACCCCTCTTACGTTTCGCTATCCTCGGAAGTCACCCATATTGATGCTTGGCAAAAATATCAGTATTCAATCCACAAATCCCAGATTACACCACATTACGTTGGTCCGTTTGGCGTCGCCGGTGGATACCTGTTCTGACATTCTTTTCTTTCAAACTCCATTTCAAGCCAGTCCCCCCACTTTATCAATAAGAATGTTGACGAATCACGATAATCTGAAGATCGTGACCAGAACGGAGGTAGGATTTATCACTAGGGACCAACCACCACCAATTCTATTAAACAAATGTGACAAAAATAGACAAAACTGCTTGCATTTATAATTAGTGAGGATGTTCTAATTTATTTATCTTTTTATAGATAACAAACGGATGAATCGTGGATAGGACAATCCTTTGACTGTCTTACCCAGGTTTTTTTGTGCATAGTACATGTCCTACGTGTCCTACCCACTTTCCGCGCCACTGTTATCCTAATAAGGATCCTCCTCTCCCATTGATCCACATCTGTTGACAACGTTTGAAATGTCTATATAAATCGTCACTTTTACGTATAATAACCGCGAATTTTAAGGTGTACTTCCGAAAACAACTATATTCTGCAGTTGCACAGTTCTAGGCAATTCCAGCCTACACGGAGAAAACAAGCAACCCATATTTAAGTATTTTTTAACTTATTTTTGAGTTATTTTTCTCTCCCTGTTTCATGCGCTCCTGCTATTGTTGTCAGAGAGCGAAGAGCAAAACAACCCAAACACCCAACCTTAGTGCGTTACCTCAAATTTGAGGAAGTGGCGTACCTAGTACTGGAAGTTGAGTTATTTTATCTGTCGCTTGAGTGAAAAGAATTAGCCAGTAGGTAATTTTTCGCATGGCTGCAAATGAAAACAACTTCAACCCGATCAACTCAAAATTAGGTTAACGCACAAACCCCCCGAATTGAGTGGAATGAACTCACTTTTGAGTACTTCATTTTCTCCGTGTAAGGAATTTTGCTGTTATAAGGTTTTGAAGCTATGAAGCGGTGGTCTTTTAAGGGGCTCCGCAGCTTGAAGGTTGAAGCCGTGGGTTCGATCCCCACCGGAGCACGTGTCGCAGTTTCAATTTCAATTTGTACATTTGACACGTGTTTCGTCGTGTACATGTAGACTTCAAAACTTCAAAAACCTTATATTCTGCAGTGCCTAGAAGGTAATTCTGTTTTGTTTGGCGTCGCCAGAATGGATCATTAAAATAACCAAAACGGCCGCTATGGAAAGCAAAGATAGCGCCACCGTAGCCTTGTGCGTTTGACAGAACAGCAAAGCTGTCATAATGTTAAATCCCATATACAGTGGCGCCTTTGTTTTGATGCGGTGAGCACTGACAAAAACTACATTCAATGATGCATTACTTCTAAGCGACACTAAAAGTCCTGAAAAAAAACACAGATATGAAAGCAATACATACCAGTACAAAAAGGTGGAAATACTGGAGGAAAATACTGTTCCGGACTGACGTAATACTTGGATTTCTTGTTCCGTATTGGTTTCCATTTCTTCGCCAAGCGTCCAAAAATGGAACGCTTGTAACTCAAGTGAGATTCGATAAATTGCAGTAGTTTCGGTACATTTATGAACATGTCGTCGTCAGTTTTAAGCAGATACGTTGCATTCGGACAGTTAGTGCTCGTCCACTCGAGTAGTGATAATGTCTTCAGTGTGAGATTCCGGTAGCTGTCGATAAAATTTCCTCTAATAATATCACTGTACATGTAGTTTTCCGCCGACAGTTGATCCTCAATGCGTTGATCCATGGTGCGTCCCAGCACAAAACCGATCGATATATCCCGTCGAATACCGTAGTGCCCCCAGGACTGCCTAATGGACAACCTTTGTTCGCGATGGGTCGGCGCTGAAGTGACCAGTATAAGTAGATTCACGTCAGATCCTTTGTTCGGACAAATGTTAGTTATAGTGGACGGGTCATCCATGTGACCACGCTCATAAATATCTTTAGTCTTAACTACTTTTTCCGTTGTGACGTCAGCGGGTTTGGCGGGAATTGCTTTAACCGTGGATGTGACATTTTTACTGGTAGGTATGATCAACCTCTTGACTTCTTCCACCGGCTGGGATTCCGATAGTTTGTCTATTCGTTGTATATTATCATTTTCCGCGTCTATTTTGACCGTAGACTCATTTGAGATTAGTGTCGCCTCGCCAAGTTTTTGCAACACATTTGTAATGTTAGTAGATGAACCACAGCCATTCGCTAGGAAGGTAAAGAATCCGCAATTCTTTCGACTCGGTTGTTTCTCCTGCTGCACCGATCGTGATGTCGAGTTTGCCACTTGAAACGCGGCATAGTACTTATCCGAACTATTGGAACGTAACTCCGGGTATCGTTTTAAGGGTGGTATGTCAAACTGTCGACTATTCAGTGTGGAATAGAATATGATGGTCGCCAGTATGATAACACCGAATATCAAATGTGTGATGCGAAAATTTGTGTAGCACATTTTTTTCTGCAGTAATGATCTAACCATTTTCCATGGAAAACCTAGAATTGAAATAAAAATGTGATTAGCGGAACGAGCTTATCAAAGCTTGAATGATATCGTCACTTTATCCCATAAAGAACATCTGGTGTGATTGCGGTTATCAATGGCCAAAATGAAGTACCTACTTTAAGTTCCCATTTGTTCCATAATTCGAGGGAAATGCGAATAATATCAGCTACCACATTTTGAATTTGAGCAGAATTTCACTTCGAATCTGCACATTTCAAATAAAGTGTAACATTATTCCTTAGTGCAATGCTTCCCATTAGGGATCGTTCAAATATTACGTAACGCAATAGGGGGAGAGAGGGGGTCTTACATGGTGTTACGATCCATACAAAAATTTAAAATTTTCCATACAAAAGCTGTTACGTGGGGGAGGGAGAGGGTCTAAATATGGCAAATTTTGCGTTACGTAATATTTGAATGAACCCTTAGGGCTAACGGCGCACCATTATAAACTGATTCAATCCCACTAATGATTTTTTTTTTCAAGCATGGCATCAAATTATCACAATGTTTTTGACACATTCGTCATTCTCCAAGCGCGACCTTGCAGCAATAGCAACAGCAGCAGCAGCAGCGAAGAGGCGAATTCCGAGATTAGCTAGTTGTAAAAATTGCTTACATGGCATACGAAGAAGACGTTCTTAACGCAGCATTAAATTGGTCATCATTGTTTGGTTGGAGAGCCCGAACATGTACATAGAGACGCGACAACCTCAGTTGGTAGTTAATAGCGACGAGTTAACTACTACTGAACACACTTGTATCCGACGACAGTGGTTCCTAATGTGACGTTGTGGCGGACCGGCTATTAAGGAGCGCAAAATTGAATAAAAGAAAATACTTTAATATCTTCTCAATGGTCGTTCTTGTTCCGTATGTGACCACTTATTTTACGACAGACATTTAATTATTGTTTGCTTTAAGGACTGGGTGGCGAAATCAAAATTTCAAAATTCTTAAGTTTTGCTATCGTTCGATCGATTTTGCTGAGATTTTCAGGGAAAATCTCAAATGAGTTATAGGGTAACTCGGGGCATTTATTATTCTATATGATAAGATTTGATTTGACATGTTTTATTCATGCTTAGGCGAATAGAGAAAAAATGATGATTTTTTCTCTAGAGAAAAAAATAAATTTCATGTAGGTTGACCCATCTTGCCCCGTACAAAAATTACGGGGTGAGATGGGTCACGATTTGAAAATTGCTCATTACTTATTGTAGCTTACATTTTTTTAATCAGCTATGAAGAAAAGAAATCCATTAGATTTTTATCCAGGGATTCACAGAAATCCATTTTTAGGTGATCCATCTTGCCCCGTCCCACCATATTTTTGATTCATATATTACTAATTTTGAATTCTGTGATGGTTCCGGAGTTAGGTCCAAATGTGTTGGGGTACCTAGGGTATTTCGAAATGGAAATTATGGGAGAAATGCGAGCAATCTCATCAACAATTCAAAAAAATCTGTTGTTGTTTGTACGAATGTATCACATGGTTTAATTTTGACACTACTGCAGTGCCGGATTTGGGCTTCGGGGGGCCCGGGTCAGATCTCTAGACGCCCTTGGTACAAAATGAGCCCGAAACGCTAAGCATATGAAATTTTAGTATACCGTCAATTCGGGTGAAATTGATCAGTAGGATGGAATTGATCACAATGTCGTACGATTTTTTATTCTTACTAATAGAGCTGGAGATATTTGTTACGTCAAAGAATGTTTATTTCTATGAAAATAATGTAAAATTCCATAATCTTTTTCGGTGCGACATTGACAGACATCTATAAACTTTTAATTTTAAACAAGGATTTAGACATGATTTCAACCTGAAAGTTTTTAAGGATACTTGAAGTATTTCCCTAAAACAGATTTTACCACCGAAATGCGTACCAATTTGTTGTGTTGAACATTTTTGAAATTATTGAAATTTTGTTAGATATCTGGAGATTTCTTTGGGAATTGGCTACATTTAGGTGTTTATAAATTTGATGGTTTGTTATTTCCATAAATATTGCATTGTTGAGAATTTAGCAAGCATATTTGGATTGGAGGAGACCAAATTACGTATGTAGAATTGTTTTGACAAGTGATCAAATTCAACTCTTGTCTGAACTTGTCTGATTTTTTTTATTTCAGAGATGATTTTCAGCACTAATATCACATCTGTATGGAAATGTCGGTATATTAGCCAATGCGGCTCACCGTCGTACTTGTTTTCCTGCATTTATTGGTATTGTCAACATTATGGAAAACAGACTAGAAAAACCGTGAAAAATGATCAATTTTTACCCGAAATTACGGTAACGAAAATCAAATATCCGCAAAAACTCCAGAAATATTGTAGTAATTCTCGAATTTAATTATACTCTCTTCGTAAATGTTGCGTAACATAAATCACCTATATAAAATACTTATATTGTATAATTGTACATAATAGATGATAACAATGAATTTTGACTGTATGTTCTCATTCAAGTGCAAAATTAAAAATGTTTTAGTTGAAATCAAGAATTCATTCATTCATCGAAATTTGGATAACAGATATTTCGATTTAATAATTTTTAATGACAGTCTTTATTGAAGCAATAAGCGAATTGATTAACTGTGTTAGCAAAATTACCTTAATAATCTATCCATTTGCGCCAATTATTTAGGGACCAAGGGAAATATAATTGTGTTTATATGCTGTTGATTTGGATCAATTTTATGGCAAATTCAGAGCTGTTAAAATATTGCACAACTTCAATAAATTCAGTGGATTTGGATCAAAATTATGGTATATTTCAAGCTCTTATAAAAACAAGTTTTCAATGAATAGACCATTTCCGTCAGATCTAACCCCCAGTTTTTGTATTTTTCTTCGAAAAATAATAATTTTTAATGAATATTAACGCCTTTCGATTTTGTTTATATTCTTCTTCTTCTTCTTTTTGGCATTACGTCCCAACTGGGACAAAGCCTGCTTCTCAGATTGGTGTTCTTATGAGCACTTCCACAGTTATTAACTGAGAGCTTTCTTTGCCGATTGACCATTTTTGCATGTGTATATCGTGTGGCAAGTACGAAGATACTCTATGCCCTGGGAATCGAGAAAATTTCCTTTACGAAAAGATCCTCGACCAGCGGGATTCGAACCCACGACCCTCAGCATGGTCACGTTGAATAGCTGCGCGTTTACCGCTACGGCTATCTGGGCCCCTCAGATTTTGTTTATATGCACTCCCAATTTTCTTATGAATTTTTGAAAACATGGATACTCACCACATTTTGAAAAATAACTCGAGATGCGGCACAGTTGGTTCAACCCGGTGGGTGAACTAACGTGCCGCAAGTTTTTCATTGTTTTCTAATAGCTAAAGGCTCCAAAACATATCGGTTTCTTAGGAAAGCTTGTTCAGTAAATTGACAGAGAGCATATAAGCCAAAAAAAATTCACGTGGCATTTGTCGTCATGGATAGTAAAAAATAGCCTCGAATGGAACTAGCGGTACCGTAACTGTTGGGTGGTTGAGAGATTTGTTGTTAGGGGGTGGTTTTGATTTTTGAATCTGTGGAGGAAAATATATGTTTCTTTCAGGAAGACTTGAATCGGGTTGGGCTTGAAACTGCGATTCAGAACGGGCTGTACCAGTTCCAACCTGGTTCAAAAACGTTTGTTTGAGTAATTTCAGGTTAGTTTCGTTAGCGCTCCTGTTTTGGGCGCCCTGACCGGGATCACGGTCAGTTTGAGCGCGCACCTGATTTGACGATTCCAAATGTAAACAAGCATCCCAATGCAGGGGTGGAATCGAAAAACTGTTGAAAATCACCACGCTTATATCCATAGGGTAGAACCAACTGTGCCACATCTCGAATTATTTTTCAAAATGTGGTGAGTATCCATGTTTTCAAAAATTCATAAGAAAATTAGGAGCGCATATAAACAAAATCGGAAAGCGTTAATATTCATTAAAAACGATTGTCTTTCGAAGAAAAAAAACAAAAACCGGGGATTAGATATGACGGAAATGGGACTATTGACATCTTCCACAAGCCGAAACCACCCTCCGGATCCTGCCAAAATTATTCTCCGTGGATCGTGCTTATATAATGAACTGTGGATAGGTTCCGCTTCTCACTGCCCTGCTTCCAGGGTGTCTTCGTTTAGTGGTACTTGTAGTTCCTGTGGTGCTTCAGTTTGCCGTAGTTGATGGCATAGAAGAACACCTGGGAGGGAGAAACCGATACGAAATTTATGTACGTCACAGTGAGCCGAGATTCTGCTGTCACGAAATGTCACTGTGAGCCCAGATCTTAAACACTGGAATAACATGATAATAGCGCGTAATTGATCAAAACATGACCAAAATCAATTCAAAAGTATTCAAAAGTAATGTCACGATAACACCTTTCATTATGATTGAATACAAAGTATTGAAATACGCATCTTTTTACATTTTCGAATAAAAATGAATATTGAATTTTTCCATGTTAGTCCGGAAAGATCGAAGGTACACAATAAAAAAAAAACTAGCGATTTTCATCAAGTCTGCCTTGATTGTCGTTGGCGAACTGGAGTTATCTTGCGGTTTGAGAAAAACTTTGTTTAATATTTCGTGTGTAGTATCGGTGCCTCCCTCCCAGAAGAACACCATTCCGCCGATGATGCCAGTACAGTCGAATTTCGTTCGTTGCACTATATTTAGGTGGGCTTCGTTTTATTTGGGCTCCCGTTAGTTGAGCTATAGCCCACCTAAAACGAAGGCAAACGTTATTTTCTGAAATAAGACGCAATTTATAAATGTTGGTAGCTCTGATTATCTTTTGTTCTATGTTATTTGACTGCTCGAAACTCAGCCCGATTAGCGAAAGTCTTTCACTAGTGGGCTACGGGTTTAGTGCAACGAACGATAGTTGACTGTACTTGTGTTTCCAGCTCCAAAAGGCACGGCCCCAGCGGCAGCCTTGGGTTCTTGTCACGGCGGCCAAACCAAGCACCCTATTCGTTCAGATTCACCTGGCCCAAGGGCGTATCCGGCATGCCGAAGTAACGGGCAGGATCGTAAGGTCCGTGGACCTTCGGGTTGTACTCCGCTGGATAATCACCGAAAGTCATCGCGCACTCTTTTGAGCAGCAATTTCACTTGATCGAAGAAGATTACGCAAATGGGAGCGCAAATCTACACAGCCTGTTGGACGTAAACATTGCGTTTGACGTTTCACACCCTTTTACAGCCTGATGAAGTGGTGTAAGCATGGCTGTAACATCTTTTACCATCATTATAGAATATTATATGAACCGTTTTCGATGTAGAACAAAACGGTGTGTTTTCTTTGACATCGATATATGTATACTGTGGTGGCAGCAAGGACAGCGTCAATGCTTGTGGATGCAGCGATCGTGAGTTTGATCCCAAGCGGTGGGAGGTACTTTAACGTTGTGAACATTAAATCAGATACTTATGATATGAATTCCGGAAGCTGTGTGAAACAGCTTGGAAATAATATTTTTTCAATAATATAGGAAAGCTGTATAAAAATTATTCAACAGTTGCGAAAGGGTTGAGAAAGCGCCTTTCGAAGATGTTACACAGCTACTTGTTGTATAACTGTGGAGATAGAGGTATGAATGAAAGCTGCCAAAATAGTCTAAAAATAGCTGAGTAGATTTGTTAGTAAAAGGATCGCACAGAATCTTTCGTTCGTATGTACAGCGCCTAGGGTTATCATCCGTCCTGATTTAGCAGGACATGTCCTGATTTTAAGATTCTGTTGAGGCGTCCTGATTTATTTTTCATATTTCAAGTTTTGTCCTGCTTGGCGAACACCGTGGAATATCATAGATATTTCGGATTAGGAAAAGCTATCCTCATGCCAAAAAACAGCAAGAATGTTCAAATGGAATCTATTCCAAAATCTATGTTGCGTTTTGTGGTTCAGAAATCGAGTTCTGCCGCATTGAAAGTTTGGGATGCGTTTCATACTGTGTCACAATACCTTCAAATTCAGTCGATGTTTGACAATATGTTATTAATAAAATCATTTGAGCTCGTGTAAGTGTTGGTTATTTTATGTCTTGAGAGTCATCGGAAATTCGTGTTAAGCGTTTCGTAGAATGTAAATTGTAAAATGTCAGGAAAACTTGTACAATATTAGGTGTCCATAGCTCAAACTCCCGAGAAGCTATAGGCCTTAGATATACTCCACCACCCTAGAGTAGTCACGCAGCCACCTACCTTTTTTCTTCCGTTGAGCATATTCTAACTGCGACCATTTGATCTTCCAGTAAAGTTAATATGTATTTATAAACACCATGGCCGAAACTACAAAATTAAAGTTGGTAAGCCCTTCGTGAGTTTCTGGAAAAATCCTTAACGAATAACTCTTAGAATCGTCTTGAAAACACTGTCGGTTTCCAGTACAAAATTTTCCCAGATTTCTCTCAAAAACTTTGATTATTTTTATAGGACTCTTCATGAATTTCTAGCGAGATCCTTAGCGAATTATTACGAGATCGTAAGCTTCTTTGTAAAAATTCTAAAAAGATTCTAAGCACATTCTTTTTGAAACCATGATTCGAAGAATCCAAGTGACATTTCCTCGATCTTTGATATATCTCTGAAAAGACTTTAAGCAGATTTCAAATGTTTTTTAGATTCTATGAAATATATTCTTGGGAATTTTCTTGCAGAATCTTGATCAGTGAGATTGGCGAGATTGTTGAAGGTTTTCTTGGACTTAACGATCAACGCTCCGTCATCGTAATCATCGAAACTTCAAAAGCAGTTTTTCTGTTCAAAACTAAAAATTATTCGATGTAAATGTGTTCACTGTGTTTCGGTTGGAGAATACAATACAGTGAACACATTATCCTAAAAACATTCTTGATTTTGAACGAAAAAACTGCTTTTGAAAATTCCGAAATCAATGACGGATCCTGCCCCCTTAATAGATAAATGGATGTTCAAAGACCGTCAGTAGATTGTTAAAGGATTACTGACGTGATGCTTGATGTAATTTTAGGTGACAGTCTGACAAACAGGATTTCTACTGTGGATTTTGACTTCGAACAATAACTTTGAGAAAATACTTGTCAGTAAAAACACACTAGAGTCTTCGTAAAAGGGATAGATTAATGGCTTGTAAAATTGCTAATTATAATTAAATTTAAATTTATGCTTATGCTCATTCCCGTCAATTAGAAGTTTCTCGAGATCGTACACTACAAGTCCTCAACGTTAAAAATTAAAAGAAAATCTTTGTAATCACTGCTGGTCGGAATATGAGCCATATTCAGAATTTGAGACAAAATGGAATTTGTACAGGAAAATTGCAAATTGTCCTGATTTTGAATCTCCAGGAAATGGTCACCCTACAGCGCCTTTACTCAGCATAAAGCCGTATAATTGTACGCCTCCTAGTGGTATTCTAGTTTGCTTTAAATGATTTTGAAGAATAATATAATTTTTTGATGTGCAGATATTTCTTAAATGCACGGTGAATGGTAGCTTGACGGTATGAGTTCTCCGGCCAAACCACTTAAGGCCTAGAACAATTAACTTTTCCAATTTTAAAGTCAATGAAATATTATTGAAGTTTTAAATGTGTATCCGCTCATGCCCCTGTTTCCGCTCAAAAGTGTAAAACTTGATTTTTCGTGCCATAATTCAAATTTTTTCGCGCGGGTATATTCTAGCAATATTAACAACTTTTAAATGAAGTCGTCTGACGGTATTTTCATTTGATAAAATAATTCTTTATATGTATTGAAAACACAAGACCTCGTGAGCGGTTATTGGATCACTAGGTATTTTTGTGTGTTCCAATAACCGCTCACGCAAAAAATTAAAATTCGAAAATAATGTCAATTTTAGTATACAACCTTCTTTATTGCAGTAGTAGCTATGATTTGACTATAAAAAATATCAGGATAAATAACAAAATTCGAAACAATGCATGTTTTAGTTAGTTCGTCACGAAATCTGTTCACCGTGAGCGGAAATAGGAACACTTAGTTGCAGTAACAAATGCAATTAAATATTTTTTTATGAAAGTTTTTTTTCCATTTTTTTTGTTTTGCCGCTGATTACCTATACTTGGACATAAAAATAGTATTGATCGACACAATAGTTATTTTATTATACACATTTGAACACATAACTTCCCTTAAATGAGCGGATTCTAGTGCACTGATGGTATACCATTCAATTCCGCTAGAGCATAGGTTCCCAAACTTTTCAGAGGCACGATCCACCTGACCATCATGCGTATTCTTCACGACCCACCAGGGAAAATCTTAAATAAATAAGTTTTTGCGTACAACTTTTTTGTAACCTTTGCCTTATTGACAATGGGATTCAATCGCAAGAGGTTAAAAGTTACATAACTCTAAATGTTTTCAACATTGAAAGTGTAGGAATTTGTGTTCTATGCATTTCTAGTCTCATATATCTATCAAGATATAAATTCAAATATTATAATTACCTAGAACATATATCATTTTTCATCATTATCCGTATTAAATTTTCAGAACCAAAACATTCATATACCTCAGAGAAAAGTATTCAAATAACACAGAAATAATAATATCAACCATTCTTAAGATAAAACAAGGAACGAGCAGCTTCTTTAGGATGGAGAGACTACGACTCTTAAAAATGCGTGAAAATTAAAGCCGCCATATTTGGGTTCTAGCATCTTTGAGCAAACGTAGCTCCATAAAACTGACAGACTATGATCATTTTTATGATTTATCAGGAGTGGTGGTAGTCAGCTAAAATTCATTGAAAATTTAACCGTTTTTGGTTGAATCTATCGTATAAATTTTCAAAATTTGAGTTTCGCAACATTTAGCAAACCTTCACTGTAATATCAATAGAAAATAAATGGTGTGCATTTCTAAAAATCTATCACAATTCCATATACAGCAAAGTTGTTGTTTAAACATTATTATTTTTGCAAAACTATTCGAATACGGTAATAAATATATGATTCGAAAGAAGGGCTTTAGCAGTAAACCAATTTTTCTCATCAAAATTTGTAAAATCGTCATCATCTCAAGCATGTTGAAAATGTATATTTCAAGAATCTTGGTCGAGATTCAACTGATCTTCGGACTGATTTTTTAATAAATGGCATTTTTTAATAAATGGCAGTGTGACGAACAACGTCAAACCAATTTTTTTTTTTTTCAGAATATTTGAACCTAAAATACCAAAAGCCTAGAGAACAGATTTTTTCTCGCGACCCACCAAAGATCGGCTCACGACCCCCCTAGGGGTCGCGACCCACAGTTTGGGAAACTATGCGCTAGAGTGTGTATCCTTTGACGGATACGCGTATTTCGAACTGAACTGTGTTCAGTGTCGTGTACTAGACTCGACTTATATTTTTAAAGATTCCATATATTTTTAAAGTATGGATAGAAACCATCATACAAACCTATTATCGGTTGTTTAGACATTAAGAATATTATTTAAAAAAAAAACAGATTTGCGCCAAAAAATGGAAAAATGAGACACTTGTCAATGTTTTACAGAAAAACGTCCGACACGACTCGATTTCATGTAATTGTTTACTTTACGTCAGCCTATTTCCATACTGTTATGAGAATAATCACTTTTATTTTTTTATATAATTAATTCTGATTCTCCTATTGGACCAATGTTTGAGAACCCCTGCTCATGTGTCTATGTAGGTATAAATTTGTTTGGCATTCAATCCATTTAGTTTTTTTATGATTTTCCAACAGCAAGAATCCTAATGAACAGAACCTATCCACTGCACCAATTAAGCAATTGAGCCTTGCATTATAAATGCATTTAGATGGCTCACTGGGCCACAAACATCAGAAGACGTGTCAAGATACCCGTAGCTAATGTATCTAATATTAGTTCCAAATGAGTTTCAAGAGCCCTCGCACTGGCATTGAAGTGGCTCTCTCTCCAGTGCTGGCGTAATCTGGTTGAGACTTGAACCATACATACTTTGTCGTGTGGAACCCCAGGAAAGATATCATGAGAAACTAAACCCAAAAACTTACGTGGTGATTCGTACTCCTAAGATGCCTAAAATAATGTCTATGCTCGAACTGCGATTTTACAATTTAATACGCCGATGATGACGAGGCTCTTCCACTAGCAGCGCAATCCGTCTATCCATGATCCATCCAGTTTGCTCTCGAAATTGTGTAAACAGATTTCCTATATCACTTTTGAACTAGCTGAGCGCGACACGGAAACGGCAGAACTTTCAAACTTCATCTTTCTGATAATGACCAAAAATGCGAGAATCCCCGATTGAATCATAAAAGAGTCAATGCCTATGTGAAGATATAATAAAAGCAAACAGTTTTTGATGTTTCTACGGTTCTTCCTTGTACGCCTCTTTGCTTCAGCAGCTCAATGACACATGTCACAATCAACGGGGTGGTCAGCGTCAGAGAAGTAATTGTGACATAATAAAACAGAAGACTAACACAAACGTATGCATACTAGCAACATAGTGTCTTACAACCCACTACATAGAACTCAGCGATAGTATTTGGCGCACCCTAATGCAGCAAGAGAGTCCACCAGATGGAGCTGTACAGTACCAATGAGGCTAAAATCGTGGTACGGAGATTAGAACATGCGTCATTGAATTGAACACTCAGAAACACGGGTAGTCACAGAATGACTAAATTTTATGTCGTTTTCGTTTTTAGGAACTGGGTCGGTGATCAACACATAAATAAACAAACGTCAAACAAATTGTAGTCCGGTCGAACCTGAATCGGGTTGGGGTAGAAACTGTGATTCAGAACGGGTTGCGCCAGTTCCAACCTGGGTTCAAAAACGAATTCGACATTAGTAATTTATGACTATTTTCTATCTGCCTCTCTTTCATCCTGCAGGGAATTTTATTCCTATTTGTCAATTTACCTGGGTTGAAGCATCGCTAAGCTTCAACCCAGTCGAAATGACAGTTAGTGTGAAAACTCACAGCAGAATGAAAGAGAGGCAGATAGAAAATAGTCATTAATGCATAAACTTTAGTAATTCTGTGACTATTTTTATTTCTGAGTGAATGAAAGAAAGCTTATTTCTATATTACACACTACAATAGGCATTGGCGAACTCTTCAAGCGCGAAAGGCTACTATAATAAAGCCCAAAATTGGCTGAATTCTCAAGGTTGGGTTTAGTAAATTTGCAATTGAATCCATAAAAAAATAAACTCAAATTTGGGTAGATTCAACGCAAAATTGAGTTCTTTCAGCTCAACTCCAGCTTGAGAATAATTTATTTACTCAAATTTGGGCTGACTTCTATTAAGTAGATGTAGCTCTCTTTATTTTTGACAACATTCGTGGGAAATTATCGATTTACTTAATTGTGAGTTTGCAAACTAAAAAAAAATGTATTTTTTACGCCGTATAATAACTAGGTATATATAAATGTTTTTTTTTGCAAATTGTTTAGCTTGCTGGCGGTCCACCAATACCTGTTGTTGGTAAGCTAGATCTCAGTTATTTATGGATGGACCTATTAGAATGAAATTTTCATAGAACACCAGACATAACTTGAATTTTAACATATATTTTTGAATGATTTTTTTCAATCACGAGTTTAAAAGTAATAACGATTTTACTAAAGTTTACACTTTTCGTCGAACAATTCAAAACCATTTATCTGAAAATCTAATAGCCCTACAAAAAAACTGTTTTCAGCAAATTTGTTTGTCTTACTAAAAACTACAACTGTGCTGAAGATATCATAAAGCTATTTGTTAAGTCATGTCAATTATAAAAAATCGCCAAAAAATTCACTTTGGAGCGGTTCCACAGAAAATGACGACTTTTTTCCCAAATTTCATTTTATATTTTTTGATTTGGATGAAATTTTGCACATGTTTTCTTTATGCCCAAAAATGCCTTTTTGCATCATCGGTTCGCCATTTTGACTCTAGCCTTACTTTTAAGAAGGGCCTAAGAAAAAAATCCTTAATAATTTAAAAAAAATATAACTTAGAAACGGTTTGTCCGATCAGTTTGGTGTCTTCCGCAAAGTTTTAGGTTATTGTTGGGACTATCTGGAAAAAAGTAAACACTGTAAAAAAAAAATGTTGTATTTTTTTATATTTCAAAAATAAAGCTTAAAAATCCATTTTCTCAAAAATCGTTTTTTTTTTTAATTTTTCAATATGCTAAAGTAGACAAAAAATGAAGTCTTTTGCACAGTGGGTCAAGATGGAGAAATCATGGACAAAAAAGTTATGATTTTTTAAAAAAAGGTAAATTTTTGAAAATGGTCATAATAAACTTTTTGAATGTTTTTCAACTCGATTTTATGAAAGTATGCAAAATTTACTACAAAAAAGGTATACGGGAAAATCAGGCTAACTTTTACCGTTTTGAAGATACAGTGATTTTAATACAAAATTATGATGTAATTTTCAATTTTCGGTCATTTTCGAATGTTTTTCGAGGCTCATAAGCCTAAAAATGTGTTCATTGTCTGAAAGAGCAGATAGTTTTTGACTAGAATGTTTGAAAAAATATTCGGGTCTATTCTGCGCGGCGTGTGAGGTGACACGAGTCGAATGAGGTGACAATTGTCGACTCGCTCCCATTTGATTAACATTAGTCGTCTCACGTCACTCGCGGTGAGAGCGAGTCGTCTCGACTCACACGCCGCGCAGAATAGGCACAATTGATTTGGTAATTTTTCATGGTATGAGGCGAAATAAAAAATGTGCCCTGTAAAAATAATTTATTTATTTTTTTAACGAAACACAACTTCAACATTCAACATTGTGATATTTTGATATGTAATTATCAAGAAAATATGGAACAAAATGTTAAAAGTTTAAAATAACAAAATAACAAATATAAAGCAATCAATACGTGAAATGCATTTATACCGATTTAAGATAATCGTGCCTATTCTGCGCGGCGTGTGAGGTGACACGAGTCGAATGGGGTGACAATTGTCGACTCGCTCCCATTTGATTAACATTAGTCGTCTCACGTCACTCGCGGTGAGAGCGACTCGTCTCGACTCACACGCCGCGCAGAATAAGCACAAATGAAATATTTCCATTCGAAAACAAAAGCTTTATGAGTAGAGGAGTAACGTGCCCAGTTCTTCTTCTTCTTCTTTCTGGCGTTACGTCCCTACTGGGACAGAGCCTGCTTCTCAGCTTAGTGTTCTTATGAGCACTTCCACAGTTATTAACTGAGAGCTTACTATGCCAATGACCATTTTTGCATGCGTATATCGTGTGGCAGGTACGAAGATACTCTATGCCCTGGGAAGTCGAGAAAATTTCCAACCCGAAAAGATCCTCGACCGGTGGGATTCGAACCCACGACCCTCAGCTTGGTCTTGCTGAATAGCTGCGCGTTTACCGCTACGGCTATCTGGGCCCAGTTGTCTCACACAAATATACCTGATGTTTTCTTAAAGTACAGCACGTTGGTTTTTTTTTGTGGTCGGACAGAAACGTACCTAATAGTTGATTCAAGTACCCATGTTGGTATAAAAAAGAGCTGATGCAGCAAAGACACAAGCAAGTGATAAACAAGCAAGTGATAATCAAGTGAAAAGTAAAAGATAGCTTAGATCAATGAAGTATAAAATGAACACCATCAACAAAGGTTGTGTAAATGTGTTTTCAAAAAAGTATTCAAAAAGTTACCGAAATCTCACGGAAAGTAATATTGCCAAATTAGTTGAACTAGGATTTGCAGATAAAAATCAGCTTAATAAACAATTTAAAATTTGCGATTCGTGTCGTTTACAGTTGACCAAAAGAACAGCATTATCAAGCAGTGATGACTTATCAAGTAGTGAAGAGGAAGATGTTTGCATGGAAGAGGACACAATAGAAGCATCAGCATCAGCAACTTCAATACAGTCAACGGATTCCAATATGAATATTCCTAGTCAGGAGTCATTGGAAGCAACGTCAGCAACTTCAAGCGAATCAACGAACTCCAACTTGAATGTTTCTAGTAAGGAGACATTAGAAGCATAATAACTTGCAGTAAAGAGAATTTGTAGCTATATGTGATTTTACAGAAAATTGCACTTTTGTACTTCAGGATGAAGTTCAAAGTCATCACTGGAATGCGCAGCAAGCAACTATCCATCCATTTGCGATTTATTTTAAGGAAAATGGCATGCTCAATCATTTAAGCTTTGTAGTAATTTCCGAAGATTTGCGGCATGATTCTATATCTGTTAACTTATTTATCTCAAAAATGATAAATTTTATATGCCAAGAAAAGCACTTAAATTTGAACAACATTTATTTCATGTCCGATGGAGCTGCATCACAATATAAAAATAGAAAGAACTTTTCTAGTCTTTGCCAATTTAAGAAAAACTATGATAAGGTACCGCGGGGCAAGTGGGTAAATGGGGTAAGTGAAAACAATTGATGTATTTCACTGAATTTGTGAAATAACGTTTTGAACTCATGCGTAAACCTTTGAGGCCATTGAGAACATTACGATAGGTAAGATATTTCTGAGATTTTCCAGCCATTATTGCATAATAGAGTGAAAAATTGTTAACCTGTCAACTGTTACTCCGTAACAAGTTGGCAGCGTACAATCTTATTTTAATATTTTCAGTGGAAAAAAGTTTCGGAAAACAATTTCCTGTACCACTTCTTAGCTGTCCTCGGTGACAGTTTCAAACTGCAATAAAAAAAAAATTTAGAATTAATTCGACGTAGACCTAAAAATAACTAAATTAAAACACCGTCAATTTTCTTATCAGGTGGGGCAAGTGAAAAGTTTATCATTAGAGATTGAATTTGTGTTTTCTCTTTAGGTTGCCATAAGTAAACATGGTTCGCAATTATCATAGAAAAACATAACGTGCTGATAATTCAAGTAACACTATACTCAAGCGTTAAAAGCTGTTAGAAATCATTGAACTTCTCTAAAAGATGTTGCCAAACATTACAATATTAATATGTCTACTTCGGGCAGCCAATTAAAAGGAAAACGTTGACTGAAAAGTTGCAATATTAGAGAACACACGGAAATCTCGTGGAATGTCTATGTAAAGCTAGTTCAAAACATAAAAATGGGATATAGGTCTATCCACATAAAAAAGATTCTAAATACGTTATTGAAGGATTCCGTTTGATTTCTCCCGAAGAGTTATCCGACGTCATATCCGATTTTCTCAAAAACAAATAACGAGCGGTGGGAATTATACAGAGCAGAAATGCAATTGCTGTCCTATAATGTAAGAACTAACATTGGAAATGTTGCAGTTATAATGTTGTCGAATCATTTCAACTAACATAACTGAACAGAAGAAAATTCAAGTGAAAAGAATAACATTTTCTTTGTTTACATTTTACTTATGTTATTGTTCATTGGGAAGCCTTAACAAATGTTAAAGCTTATAGAAATCGTGGATATAACTGTTTATTTTTGAATTAATTATTCAAAACGGTAAACTTTTCACTTGCCCCACTTTTGGGACAAGTGAAAAGTAAAGAGACATATTTCAAAAACTTTTTCTTTATTTTTTTCTTTAATTTTTCATATAAATCAATTTCAGCATACTGCTTATATTTTGTGGGAGTCAAGCTAAAAAATATACACGACCTCATTTGTTTCAATTTGAAGTCTCTAGAACTTGAAGAATCTCAACTATGCGAATTTCATTACCCACTTGCCCCACGGTACCTTATAGATGTTGAATGGCATTTTTTCGCAACATCGCATGGCAAAGGGCCCTGCGATGCATTAGGGGGAACAATAAAACGCATGGCTACAAGGGCTAGTCTAGCTAAAGAACGTGAACATCCCATCAAAAATTGCAAGGAATTATTTGATTGGGCTCAAAAGCGAAAGGAGGAGCAACTAACACAAATTTTATTTTCTTATGCAACTACAACAGAGTATGAACATATCAAGGAGCAGCTTAATGAACAATATTCGAAAGCAATAACTATTCATGGAATACAAAAATACCATTCATTTATTCCAGTTTCCGTAGATAAAATAGAAGTTAGGCAATTTTCAAACTGTAATGATGGTAAAAAAATCGTAAACATTATGAAAAAGTAAGAAATCTGTATCCAAATAGGACGCTCCATCATTGTATAAGAACATGAAATAAAATGCTTTCAGAAAAAAAATATTCTTTATTTTATCAACTCGAAAAACATCCGAAAACAACAAAAAGTTGTGAATTTTCAGTAAATTTAATTTTAAAATCGCTGTATCTTGGAAACGGTAGCAATTAGCAAAATTTTCTCGTGCACCTTTTTTGTTGCAAATTTTGCGTACTTTTATAAAATCGGGTCGAAAAGCATTCACAAAGTTTATTTAGACCATATTGAAAAATCAACCTTTTTTTAAAAAATCATAACTTTTTTGTCCATGATTTCTCCATCTTGACCCACTGTGCAAAAGACTCCATTTTTTGTCTTCTTCAAAATATGAAAAAATAAAAAAAAAATCAAAAAAACGATTTTTGAGAAAATGGATTTTTAAGCTTTATTTACAAAATAAAAAATAAAATTACAACATTTTATTTACAGTGTATATTTTTTCCAGATAGTTCCAACAATAACCTAAAACTTTGCGGAAGACACCAAACTGATCAGACAAATAGTTCCTGAGTTTTAATTTTTTGAAAATTGTTAAGGCTTTTTTTCTTAGGCCCTTCTTAAAAGTAACGCTAGGGTAAAAATGGCGAACCGATGATGCAAATAGGCATTTTTGGGTATAAAGAAAGAATATGCAAAATTTCAGCCAAATCAAAAACTACAAAAGTAAACCAACATTCGAATTCAAATGGAACCGCTCTTTGAATAAACCGTTTTTGCTTTTAAACTCGGGGTTGGAATAATCACTCAAAAATATATGTTAAAAGTCAAGTTATTTCTGAAGCACTGTACAAATTTCATTCAAATCGGTCCAACTTTCTAAAGTTGACCATTTTGTATGGAAAATCGAAAAACTTGCAAATGCATATTCTAGCGAAAAGTATGTATGTATGCCATCAAATACCAAATTGAGCAAAACATTGAAGAAGGTATCATTTTGCAAACGAATTTCTTTTGTATAAAATTTACACAATCATATTCTGCAACCGACATCACATAAAACAGTGTAATGTAAAGTTGACTCAATTTTAATTGCCCTAGATAATCATATGAGTGGTATACGGCTTAAGTGAAGGTGAAGAAATATTTTTTAGAACACAATATTGCTAACTACAAATACTAGAACAAAATATTCACAACATGAATAACACAATAAACATAGAAAATATCATTTAAAATGATAAAATTTAATAAGAAACAGCTTAGTTCACGTCAGACGGAATCCTGCCGTACGACAACTGCCGCCAGCCCTGAAAAAAAAAACAATGATAATATTATAGCGATAATCATTTTACACATCTTTTTTCATCGATACGCACCTCAAGAATACTGTAATTGTAAACGTAGACCAAATTATCGACCGTTGATATCTGTAGAACTGGGGATCCTGGGGAGAAACGAAAAAATATGTTAAGCACATGTACTAACTTAATCAGTCTTCAGGATAAAGAAAATACTGACCTTGTAATTTGAACGCTTTCATTGACGCCAAAGTCGAATCGAAGATAAGCTTTTGGAATAACGCCGAGTAGGAACGGTCCAGCACAAATATTTCCACCATGTTAGAACCTTGCTCTGAAACTGCAAACATTATAACGTCCTCGACATCGATAGCAACAACGTCATTGTAATGGCCACTGAGCGTTTTGAAATGTACGAAGCGCATTACATCCGGATCATAGCGGAATAGTTTGAGTTTCGGTGCCAAATGGCCCAGTTGAAGGGGGTGTGAATCTGATACTGCCAGCAAAAGTGCTGAATCGTTTACGTGTACGAAGTAGAATACAGCCGCCGATGAGCTTAATGGAAGTTCCTGTTGAACACTGAGTTCTCCATTGCGATTGACGTAAAGAAGTAGGAAGTACTTGGCATTCTTTTCGACTTGTGACACGACTATTGTTTGTATTTCGCCGTTATTTGCTATTTCCATCCAATCGGATTTTATCATCACTCCATCCAATACGGTTCTGGCAGAACTTATATCTCCGTTGGACGATTTCTGCCGAATAGTAACGTTGAAACGATATATGCCATTACTGCAGGATTTCTCGAAATTAACAGTATCAGATGCTTCATTGGTCCGTTGACCTTCGCTCTTTCCGACCATGGTGCCTCTTTCATCCAGCGGAATATTTTCTATGTACAACATGTGTAAATCCTTTGGTTTGTTGGTTAGGTATGCTCTATTGGAGACCGATATCTGCTCTCGGATTATTGGAATCAATGGCAGCAGCTCCTCTACCGACGATAGCCGAAGCTTCATCATTTTCTGCACTGATACTCCATTCAGCTTGTTTTCAATGGTCAAACCATTTTGCAAAACACCATTAGAATTAAAAATCAAGTCTTTGAAAGCAATCTCTGCAGAATTGGCTTTAAAGCTAGATTTGTATGCATCCAACAAAGAGACGTTGTTACACTTCATGACCGATGTAGGTCCAATAAGCTGAATGGTGCCTGTCAAATGCTTTGTCTCAACCATAACCTGATGCTCATTGGACGATCTGGATACAATCTCGCTTACAGGAATACCGTTGACTACGTGAACTGTGTTGTATTCACCGGATAAAACCAGGTTCGAAAATGTGATAAATCCTGTTACTTGTTGAGACTTTTCCTGAAACGCGCGAAAATACGACGGAATATAATTAGAAAATGGTTCCAATTGCGCCTCCTTAATGGATTTGTATAGCATTTTTGTAGAACATGTTATCAACTGGTGAACTACCAAGAGATGGAGTTGCTGTACCGTTCACAAAAAATCTTGGAAGTTCTACCAGAAGCACAACGTATCACGCGCAGCCATCGGTGCCGCGAGTCAAACAGTGCAGGAATAAAGACGAAAGCATCTTGACGAACGGACGTGAGATGATTGCAAGGTGGACGCAGCACTTCGACGAACAGACGAACGTGCAGAGAACACATGTACAGAGGGTTAGAACAGCAAAGATGATGGCTACGTCAATACTGCTATTACGATGGGGGAAGTTCAGGATGACATTTAAAAACTTAAGAACGATAGGATGCTGCCAGGGATAGTATTGAAGCCGAACTCATCAAGATGGGCTCGGAGAGGTTGGCCTTGAAGACGGAACAGCGACGGAGGGGTAAAAGCAAGGCGTACAGTTGTGTTCAGAATAATAGTAGTGAAAGCCGATTTTCATACAAAATGCTCAACTTTGGCATGCTGTAACTTTGTCTCCATATGAGCAATCGGCATGAAATTTTGGCAGTGAACTACAAATATATTCAATTTCATTATCACAAGATTTGAAAATTTTCACACTACCGGCTAAAAAGTTAAGCACCATGTGAAATCGCTCAAAATAATAGTAGTTTTAATAATTTAAATATCTGCTGTATTTTGAGTTTTTTAATTTTTCTTTATTCATTATTTCAACTATTTCCACCCAAGCTATAAATGTATAAACAAGCCAATTTTTTACAAAATTGTTGCTGAACAAAAATTTACAAAAGAAAAACTACTATTATTTTGAGCGATTTCACCTGGTGCTTAACTTTTTAGCCGGTAGTGTGAAAATTTTCAAATCTTGTGATAATGAAATTGAGTATATTTGTAGTTCACTGCCAAAATTTTATGCCGATTGCTCATATGGAGACAAAGTTACAGCATGCCAAAGTTGAGCATTTTGTATGAAAATCGGCTTTCACTACTATTATTCTGAACACAACTGTATATGCCTTCAAGGCAGCATACCAACCGCGATTCAACGCTGCATGGATCAAGGAATCTTATCGGATGTATGGAAGCGACAGAAATTGGTGCCACTACCCAAGGAGAGGAACCCCCCAGGTGACCCGTCAGTGTATAGACCTATCTGTCTACTAGATATGACGGGCAAGTTGTTGGAGAGGTTAATCGTCAACAGGCTAGTACCGTATACGGAGCGTGCGGACGGTCGGTCTAACAACCAGTTTGGATTCAGGAAAGGTAAATCTACTCTGGATGCTATCCAGTCGGGGGTTCAGACCACGATCGAGCATAAAGTGGCATCCGTTACTAAGCGGTTGTTACTCAGGATGTGAAGAATTCGTTCAACAGCAAAAGCTGAGAGGTGATAGCCCACGCACTTCATCGTCTCAAGGTATCGGTGCAGTTGTGTAAGCATCTAGAAAGCTATTTTGATGGTGTGATTTTACTGTATGACACAGAGGAGGGGCAGAAAAGCGTTAGAATTACCGCGGGAGTTCTTCAAGGTGCAATTCTCGGCTCGATATAATGGAATGCGATGTACGATGACATACTAAGAAGGACCCTTCCGACGGGTGTTAAGATTGGTGGCTTCGCCGACGACATCACCCTAGTGGTCTATGGCGAATCGATGGAGGAAGTAGAGTGGACAGCAACGTACTCTATCTCCATAGTTGAGGAATGGATGAGGTCTAGAAAAACTAGGACTGGCCCATGACCAGACTGATGGGGTGGTGGTCAACAACCGCATGTCCGAGCAACGGGCGCTTATCTCGGTAGGTGATTGCACTATAGAGTCCAAGCGATCCCTTAGGCATCTAGGGATAATGATAGATAACAATCTCAGCTTCGTTAGCCACGTTGAATATGCCTGTGAAAAGGCATCTACGGCTATAAGGGCGCTTTCGAGGATGATGTCCAACAGCTCTGCTGTAATTGTCAAAAGCGCTTAGAACGAGCAGAAACCTAAAGCGGTTGAGAAGCACGTAAAAGCTAATCGTCAAGGAAGATGTGCAATGCAGCAACCAAAGCGTACCAGAGCGTGCCCACCACCGCCGTTCAGCTACGGAAAGGTCCGGCAGGTACTCAGGTGGCCTTAGTACACCTACCTGTGGCAGACGCAAATAAGTCCGCTAAGGTAGGTAAGATCAAAGTTGGTTGGTCAGTATGTTCACTGAACATACATGAGCAACCAGTGATCTGCTTTAGGTGCAGGGAACCTGGACACAAGTCCTGGGGCTGTAAAGGCCCTGATAGGACCAAGTTGTGCAGGCGTTGTGGTGAGGAAGGTCATAAGGCACTAGGCTGCAAGAACCCTCCCAAGTGCTTGATTTGTTCCGGCAAGTCCGTGAACAACAATCACCCAACGGGAGGCTCAAGGTGCCCGACCTTCAAACGAGCCATTAACGAAAAGTCACAGTGCAGGTAACGCAGCTGAACCTGAACCACTGTGACGCAGCTCAGCAACTGCTGTACCAGTTAGTTGCTGAGTGGGGGATGGACATCGCCATCATATCGGACCCATACCGAGTACCCGCCGGCAACGGCAACTGGGTCGTGGATGGATCCGGAAAAATGGCGGCGATATGGACAACGGGTAAATACCCTGTCCAGCAGTTGGTGTCTACTACCTACGAGGGCTTCGTGATCGCCAAGGTAAACGGGGTCCTCTTCTGTAGCTGCTATGCGCCTCCGAGTTGGTCAACCGAGCGGTTCACGCAGATGCTGGACTGCATGACGACCGTGCTGACAGGGCGAAGGCCAGTAGTAATAGCGGGTGACTTCAATGCCTGGGCCGTGGAATGGGGAAGCCGTTTCACGAACCAGCGAGGTCAAATCCTGCTAGAGGCACTGGCCGTGCTGGATGTCGATCTGGCTAATGTTGGTACCAAAAGTACCTTCAGCCGAAACGGAGCGGAGTCGATTATCGACGTTACTTTTTGTAGTCCTGGCCTAACGAGTAGTTCGAACTGGAGGGTAGACGATGCCTACACTCACAGCGACCACCTGGCGGTTCGCTACAGTATCGACTACAACAACTGCAGGCAGCGGGTTGAGGAAGCGGCTAGGTCAAGGCCAAGCCCTCGTAGGTGGAAGACATCGTACTTCAATGATGAAGTACTTAGGAAGGCGCTCCGCCGTGAGCGTAACCTACTCGGCCTAAGCGGGGACGAACTGGTAGCGGTGCTTACGCGTGCATGCGATGCGACCATGCCTAGGAAAGTCCACCCTAGGAATGGGAGACCTCCGACGTACTGGTGGACTCAAGCTATTGCGAACCTGCGCCGTGCCTGCCTACGGGCCAGGAGACGGATGCAGCGAGCACGTACCGAGCAGGAGCGTGAAGAACGACGGGCGGTGTTCACCGCTGCCAAAGTCGCGCTGAAGTCCGAGATAAGGGCAAGCAAAAAGGCCTGCTTCGAGGGACTCTGTCAGAGTGCCAACGCGAACCCGTGGGGTGATGCCTACAGGATCGTAATGGCGAAGACAAGAGGTGCAATTGCTCCTACGGAGCAATCTCCACAGATGCTGGAGGGGATCATCGAGGGGCTCTTCCCGCGCCACAACCTTAGCCCATGGCCTCCTTTTGTAGGACAGCCGGGGATTGGGGCTGGCGATGAGGATAGAGTAACTGATGAGGAACTTGTAGGGATTGCAAAATCCCTAAGCATGGGGAAGGCACCAGGTCCGGACGGAGTTCCAAACCTGGCCCTCAAAGTCGCAATCTTGGAGGCTCCCGGTATGTTCAGATCTGCTATGCAGATATGCCTGGACGAGGGAGTATTTCCAGATGCGTGGAAGAGGCAGAACCTGGTACTATTGCCAAAGGCGGGGAAACCACCCGGTGACCCGTCGGCGTATAGACCAATATGCTTGATTGACACGGTGGGGAAAGTGCTCGAGAAGATCATCCTCAACAGACTGTCGAGGTACACCGAGGGTGTAAATGGTCTCTCAGGCAACCAGTTCGGCTTCCGGAAAGGGAGGTCCACCGTAGACGCTATTCTGACGGTTATGAAAATCGCTGAGATAGCACTCCAGCGTAAGAGGAGGGGTATTCGCTACTGCGCAGTAGTTACTCTGGATGTAAGGAACGCATTTAATAGTGCCAGTTGGGCGGCTATTGCTGATGCGCTCCTGCGTCTGGGGATACCCGAGTACCTGTACAAGATTCTCGGAAGTTACTTCCAGAATCGGGTATTAGTCTATGACACAGAGGTGGGTCGGAAGTGCTTTCACATAACCTCAGGAGTCCCACAAGGTTCCATCCTGGGTCCGGTGTTATGGAATGTCATGTACGACGAGGTGTTGAGATTAAAATTCCCGGCGGGTGTGGTCATCGTTGGCTTTGCCGACGATATTACGCTGGAGGTCTACGGTGAATCGATCGAAGAAGTGGAATTGACTGCAGCCCACTCGATCGCAATTGTGGAGGAGTGGATGAGCTCCAGGAAACTGGAATTGGCTCACCACAAAACTGAGGCGGTTGTTGTCAACAACCGAAAGTCGGTGCAGCAAGCGGTGATCAGTGTAGGCGACTGCACAATCACTTCGAAGCGCTCCGTCAAACACTTGGGGGTGATGATCGACGACAAGCTTACCTTCGGTAGCCATGTCGATTATGCCTGCAAGAGAGCCTCCACAGCTATTGTGGCACTGTCCCGGATGATGTCCAATAGCTCTGCGGTGTACGCCAGCAAGCGTAAGCTTCTGGCCAGTGTCGCCTCGTCCATACTGAGGTATGGTGGCCCGGCTTGGGGCACGGCTTTGAGTACCGATAGCTACCGTAGCAAGCTGGAAAGTACTTATAGGCTAATGTGCCTGAGGGTTGCGAGCGCGTACCGTACCGTGTCACACGATGCACTCTGTGTCATCACCGGTATGATGCCTATTGGTATCCTTATCATGGAAGACATAGAGTGTTTCGAAATGCGCGGCACAAGAGGCATACGCAGGACTGCCAGACTGGCCTCCATGGTCAAATGGCAGCGCGCGTGGGACAGTTCCACCAAGGAAGTGTGGACTCACAGGTTGATTCCGAGGTTGGATATCTGGGTCAATAGGCGCCATGGGGAACTAACATTCCACCTAACACAGGTCCTTTCAGGCCATGGATGCTTTAGACAGTATCTACACCGTTTCGGTCATGCGGGTTTTCCCGAATGTCCAGTTTGTGCAGGTTTAGAGGAAACGGCGGAACACGTTTTGTTCGTGTGCCCGCGTTTCCGCACAATGCGTGACCGCATGTTTGCCACATGCGGTCGGGACACGACTCCGGACAATTTGGTCCAGAGGATGTGTGCAGACGAGTTTGGCTGGAATGCCGTTTCATCGGCTATCACCCACATTGTCTCGGAACTCCAAAGGAGGTGGCGTGTGGACTCGAGGAGTGACTAGTGCAGACGCTAATCAACAGGTGGTCCAAGGGTTCGCAGTCGGCTACGTAGGTCATACCGGTGCCCTACGGTCGAAATCGACCCTTACAGCGATTAAGTGGCCGCGGGGAGAACATCCTGGTAGCGCTGCTGTCGTGGCGCCGGCCTACTGGGTGGATACGAGCCTCTGATTGTTCGGGGCAGGTGGAGGCCCCTTCGTCTGCAATCCCAGCTGGTGCCTGAGCCTTCAGTAGGTCAAATTGCGAAGCCCGCAGTATCAGTTCTTGATACCTGCGGTGCAGCTGGGCGCGGGCTTAGTGGTCGACCCTGCCCGCTTTCAGCGGACAACGGGAGGTGAGGACCACCCGGGAAGCTGGCAATGCGCCAGCATGCTACCTTGGTAGACCCCCATAAGCGTGTCATCGATGTTCGTTGCTGCATGGCTACGCAGCTAACCTGGAGGATGCGATGTGCAATAGCCCCTCTCCGAAGCAATGCCTTCTTGGTGGTCCCGGAGAGACGAAGGGTTTGGCGGCAATGGAAATGGTTTAGTGGGTCGGGGGTGTAGTCCTGTTTACTGCTTGTACGTAGTAAATGATCCCCAACCCCACACTCCCGGACCTCGGTCCGGAGTCTGTTGAGCAGATTATCCCCCCATTGCTTAGAAGGAAAAAAAAAGAGCGTAACCAAAGGTATCAGAGCGCGGAACGCATGTGAAGAGACAACGCTTAGAGGTTGATAGCAGGAATGGGCTAACTCCAATGAGAATATATACTAAGGTGTGGAAGAAGAAGCAACGACTATGTATTAGTAAAGAGAAAAAACGTAAACAAAAAAAACTACGTCACTAATTTACACGGCTTCTTATGGGAGCTCGCTCGCTTGTAGTTGTGAAACATTTTGCACCGTACACGGATGTCACGCACACTGAATGTCTATTTCCTCACCTCGGTATATATTCTCATTGGGCTAACTCCACTAAAAGCATAGAGACCCATCGGCTAAAAATGGCAAAGAAATCAAGGGGAAGTGAACTTCCACCTGACGCAGTTTCTGTTAGGACACGGCAATACCTGCATAGGTTTGGGCACTCCTGCGTGCCTCAATTTGCAGATGTGCGGGACATCGCAGTACTGTTTCATTGTTGTGACAATGTGTGCGGATGCCGAGAGCTGGAATGCAGTAACTACGGCTGTCACCCACATTATGCAGAGGCTGGTCCCCTGTAACATTGTTTAAGTCGGTAAAGAGGTCAGACCTTAACAGTCGAGTTTGTTTGCTTTGCGGACGACCTGGAGAGCAGGTGGGTAATGAGAGAGAATTTGAAACGGTGGGCCCGTCTAAGAAGCAGCGTGAATTTGTCTACCTAGGATCTTTGTTAACGTCAGACAACAACGTGAGTTGTGAAATATGAAGACGCATTTTCAGTGGAAGTAGTGCTTACATGTGGTGACGAAGAAAACATAGCTGCAGGAAATACAACAAATCACTCAATACATAAATGCCGCTTTCAATCGTCAATCTAACTTATATGTAATGCTTGCGTGCAATGTTATTAAAGCTTGTGTACAAGTTGCAGAAGGACGATGGGAAATTAAGATGTAATGACGTGTATGGGATACAAACTGCCGTGAATCGCAAGTCAGTCCCATCTGTAAAAAGGAGGCATTGAGAAAATAGGGTGTGAAGTTTTCAAACTCGTTTTCCATACGAATATTCAAAAAATTCCAGAGGATTGGATTATGGTCAAATCTTAATGAAATTTACACAATTTGCTTTTCACTACTATATCTTTCTGAGAAAAATATAAAGATGATCAAACACGGTTCATTTTTGTGTTATATGGTGCGGAAATCTGTAGTGGGACTGATATGCGGTTACTTTTCATTATGGGACAATTTGACTTGCTGTTTTTTCCTACTTTTTCCGAACAAATCATATTATTTTATCAGGGCAGCTGAAAGTGCATTGGAAGATATGTTGAAAATTGAACTCAACTCAATTTTGACGAAAATGCAGATGGGACTGACTTGCGATTCACGGCAGCAAAAGAAGACAAAAAAAAAAACTTTTCATCTGTTTACAACGTCTACAGATCACCTCGTAATTGAATATTGTTCTAAACTCTACATACCTGATGGTATTCCTGCGTATACGTCCTATTTTTCACCACGCGAGTCGCCAGGAAGTGTTGCAACGAGAAATCGTTGATTGCATCGACGTACAAATTCCCGATGACCGAAATGGGTTTTTCAAACTGATACCGTTTCTTGACCATCTGGCTTGCGTCCGAGTAAAGGTCCAAATTGCTAGGATAAATACCGTCCACCAGTTGGTCATGACAGAGCAACTGCACAACCTTCACTTCTTCTTCAAAGTACTTTGTCGATTTAATCATTTCCTGGTGGTGACCAACTGAGTGAATGCTCCTATTCAAATGAATTACATCGATTCCATTCACCAGCGTTGCGGTAACTAAATCATTAGATGCCACTGATCCAAGACAAACCACTTCCCTGAACGTTTTTCCGAGACTGCTGAATACGAGATTGGGTTGTCTTCTCTTCACTGAGTCCATTAGCAAATTGACAAAATTGCAGCTCTTGCTGAAAATTTTGCCTTCGTTTCGTAACTTCTCAATTTCAACGTGGTGTCCTCGGAAAACAAGCTTCTTATTAAAAACATTCGTTGAACCAGTTACGGCTGATAACATCACATCGAACAAGAGTGTTCCAGGCTTCCAATGTTCCAGCAAAAACGATCCATGGACAGTCAAACTGGCCAGCATCTGGATATTTGGGGGCATCGAAACTGATGAACTATTTGGAAACAGATGACCATGCATGTTCGCAGAAATCGCCAATGTTCCAACCGAAATGTCGTGTTTAATTTTGAAGCTTTTCAAATTGGAATTCTGCAAATGTTTTATTGGTAGATCTGTAAAAAAACATATAATTAGAACAAGTTCAACTTATATACACGGTGCTCCGCAGAAAGTTATTGACCCGTTTTAAAGTTGATGTAGTCCAGAAATTCTAAGCATACAGTGATGTTTAGGGGTAGTCGGGGCGCTTTGGCCAATGGGGTGGAATGAGCACCCCTTGGAAACTGCATAAATTCTTGAAATTTCATCTGAAATAACATGCAACCCCAAAGCTGATGATGAAATGAAACAATAGGCATGTTATAAGTCAGTGTTCAAAACTCAAAGAAAAATAAATAGATGATGTTCGAAAAAACTGCCCATATTGCACCGAATGGCTTTTTTAAATTTCATCATTTTAGAATGATGATGTTTGACTGTTAGAATGTTCTTAAAAAAATATATCTTCTTGCACGGAGTGTTTATAAATACTAATAACTTTCAAGTGTAGTAACAACATATTGGAATCTTTAGATTATATGAGATTATATTGCAATCAAAAATGGGGTGCTCATATCAACCCCATCAGTAAAAAATCGACTCGAAAAATGACAAATTTTGAAAAATTAATCATTCATCCGTGAACTTTATAAAACAAATAAAATCATGCGGATCTAGTGTACTCATCTAAAAATTTTTGAAAATTATGCAAACATTCGAAAAATTCATAATATTTTCAGCACTTTTATCGACTTTTCCTTAAGGTGGCCAAACTGCCCCACTTTCCCCTACCAGGGTTTGATTTACCGTCATTATCAGAATTAGAAAACCATCAAAACTTGGTTAAAGGCATGTTTAGATTTGGTTTACCCCTGTTAGAATTCAGAGATACAAAATATTTTGATAAACGACACTTCTAAGGCGAAAGGTCCAAAACATTCAATTCAATTAGTTGGGTGTAGTTTTCGAATACTGTTGTTCGTCTTTCAATCGTTCGTTTATAGGAAAATTGTCCCGCGAGCATTCCCAGAACTTTGAAGTTTGAAATGAAGTAAATATTCAGGAAACCTTAGTGACAGGTCACTGTGCCACTGAAAACATAATTGAAAACAATTAACGACATTTTTCGTAGAGATGCTTTGAATATTGCCTCCAGATTAATTTTAATCTAGAAAATTCACATTTTCAACCGATTTGTGGTTCCGCATTATAATCATTGCATTAAATGCTAAATATTTTTGGATAATTTTGTGTTTGAAGTTATATTTCTTTATATTTAAAGGTGTCAGCTCTACTTTGTCACCCGGTGTCCATATTGCCGCAAGATTATATGAAATTTTTATATAAGGTTTTCAATGTCTTAAAGTAGCAGAAAAAAATCTACTATATTTTTGAATATAGCATAAATAATTGAAGGTTCAATGAAGAGCTACATTATCGATCAACTTGCAGTCATTTTCCTCTGAAACATTATTTGATCCTGTCATTTGGGAACCCGAATTTTTTTTTAATTTGTTCTTTAGTCTTTTTTTTTAAGTACACGGTGTCCCGACAGACCGTTATTATGAAAGAAAATTTTCCATCAAATCTGAGTGCAGGGCTCGACTTCTGAGGTTATTCTGCACATCTGGGCCAAATTTTTAAAAAAATCCCTAGGAGGAATTTCGAGAAATCTTGATTTAAAGTTTTAGACCTAAAAATTCAATATAATTCATATTAAAATTACGTAAAAACGCTGAAAAAAACCTGCAAAAATGCACAAAAAGTTGGCCAAACTGTTCTCAACTCGTATGTATATAAATTGTTACCGTTGTTATAATTAGATTTGTTTACAAGTGACTTAACTTACCGGAGTGGCTTAAGTATGTTTTTTTTTCATAATTTACTGGTTTAAGTTTAACTGATTGTTGTTCTATATGTTAAACTAATTGAAAGGTCAAACAAATAAATTAACAATTCACAATGTTGTTATTTCGAGAAAAAGGACCTTAGTATAAATGTACCACAATAATAGTTAGAAGATAAACCATGTGGTTACGGTTATACAGTATGGCCCATAAAAAAATGCGAAAATGGTCATATCATGTTTTATGGTAGTTTTTACATAGAACATGTAAATGAAACATAAATATTATTCATTACTTGTATTGTTTAATCTATTTAGACTCAGTTTTTCGCTTTGGATATGATTTTCATCTGTTACTTTCACCTTCCCAGAGAGAAATTCGATGCATACCTTCAAATTTTATCATGCGGACGTCGAGTTCAATATCTGTGTGATGAAAGCTTCTGAAACATCAACGATGACGTGGGATTCTTCACAGGCCTTGTCTCCAGCATACGCCCATATCAAATGATAGAATTGATTCATACCTGGGTAATTGGAGACTTAAACATATTTTCGAAAAAAACGGCTCATTTTGGAGAGCTTTGATTGAACCTTCATATAGGTGTGATAAGCGGCTCCGTTTTGCTCAAAACCTATGAGCTAGTATTGATATAAGTTGTCTCTAACCGATGGAACAAATTTAATCCTCAAAAATCTGTTATAGGCCTCCGTATTTATTTTTTATTCAACCTCAACAAAAAATAAAAGCATATCAAACCTATAAGACGCAAATGTCCTCAAAACTATGACCCTGGCAAATATTTTATTGTGATTATGAAAAACACGTTCTCTAAGAACTCCTCCATCCTCTGATAGCAAACAAACTAAAATTTTCAACAATAAAGTGTGATTTTTGAAAGTGGAAGGTTTCTAGCTTTGGGCGGACAAAACCCTTGAACTTATTTGCTTTATAACATTATTTAAGACAGTAAGAAAAATATGACAAAAATTGTCCTGAATAGCGAAGTTGTGTCAGAATATACTACATAAATCAGAAATTACATTCACTATCAAAAACAATGAAAATAACGCTTGTGGATGCTATTTTTACGTTCAAAATATTTTCGCATTTTTTATGGGCCATACTGTAGTAGATTAGAGCACGGACCAAACGCTTGTTTCAAATCTGGAATGATTTGGTTGCTCTGGTACGCTCACGTCAATATCATAATGAACATAAGCGGATGTCTTCCACAGGTCCGCTGACCATCATCTGAATGATGCAATTTTTTATTCCGGCATTCGCACTAAATGACCAGCTCACTGAAGCTTGCCGTATTTTATTTGCTTAATAGTCTTCGCTCCTGTTCTTAAGTAAATGTGGTTAGAGAGTCAAGCATCAGCGTTTTCTACAGGGCAAATTGACAATGATGTTTCATTTGGGCACACTTGCATTCATTGTTGCCTTCTTTGCATTATTATTGAAAACTGATTTACTTTTCGAAAAACTTTTCAATGTTGTACGATAAAAGATCGCGAGGTGTTCTGGCGAAGCTGTTAACGAAGTAATGGATCTATGAAGTCAGACGAGCCTTTATCAAGCAATAGTGTGGACATTTCGTTTCCCTTTGTAAGTTGCGAGACCTTAAGCTGGTTACGTGATCCGTAAAAGGAGATATTCGCAGCAAGAACACGTGTTTTTACTATACGGGAAACATCTTTTTCATACGTCACAAGTGTTCTATGGCTTTTCAACTACATTCCCACCAAGCACTGCCTCAGCACCAACACAACTGAACCTGCTTCTTCCTCACATGCAACCATATACGTTTGAGCAGAGTAAATGGCATTACAAGCTTATTCCAGTTGTTCCTCTTTAAACTAGTAAAACCCTGCCCTAGGATTGGGGCCCTGCGATCAATTCAAATAAAGTAATCGTCTGTAAAATCAAGTAGGCACCTCGTCTACAATTCTCACACTTTATTGTATGTATCAGCCTAATCACCTGTCCTAGTTAATGTTAAGATATTACCATCTACTATTTAAGTCTATGAACATGCCACAGCTAGATTTTCTTTACTGACTCGAACAAGAGCTGTGACAGATTGACGATGAATTCTATTATTAACGAAGTAAATGGTTGCAGATATAGAGAATGGAAATCCTAGGGATGTTGATAGTTAAGTAGTACTTATTGGGGATTTTTTTGAAATTGTTAAAGAACTTGTTAATCTTCGAACACTTGTGACATATGACAATCATGTTTTCCGTCAAGTTAAAATCCTGTTGTGGCTGAGAACATGATAAGTTTTACGTAAAATTCTGAGATCAATACTCGGTGGAAAACTTGACGTAACATCAAAAGTAGTGCCAGAAGTACAAAGAAGCAAATTTTATTAAGTAAAATAAATACGGCAGACTTCAATGGGCTGGTCACGTAGTGTGAAAGCCGAAAAATAAGCTTAAAATAAATAATATTCAGCATTGAATGCGTGACGTTCGTCGAATATAACATCAATATAATATTGAAATTTATTTTTTAGATTTCGTTCTATTAAACTAAGCTTACTGGTTTAAGCCATGTAATAACATATTTAAGGTGATTATAAAACGAAACCAAACTTCGAATTTTCAAGTGCACAAGACTGGTGAATCCAACAACAGTTCGCGTTGAAAATCAATCAAATTACTTGCTTGCTGGTGCTGACCAATGGGGTAAATTTTCAACGCGGAGCGCTGTTTGGTTCTCAAGTCTTGTGCTCTTGAAAATTTGAGGTGTGGCTTCGTTTTATAATCACCTTAAGCCACTCTGGTACCGTGAAGGCCCCATACTCTGCGCACTTAAGGCTTTTCATATTTCAAACAATTGTAATTAATTGAAAACAAAACACAATACTCTGAAATTTTGGGAGCAAATACTTATTGATCTTATGTAGGGTAGATGTATTAATCTTCGCCCCCTCCCTAGTTTTCGCCCCCCTGGTAGAACATTAGCTTGTTCTAGATTGTAATAAAATAAAAATGTTTTACTTTTTAACTTATATAAAAGATTGGAATAAAATATACTTAGTTTCCAAATGTTACTAATTAAAGTAATCTTCTAAACCGCCAAATAATCACATATAAAAATGTGGAAAAAATGATACGCTATTTTTTGCGTTCATTGAGAAAAGCGTCTATTTAAAAAGGCAAGGAAAACATATTAAGATAACTATTTCATCTTTAAAAAATGAATAGTTCTGATAAGACATGCATCAGCAAGAGACACGAATAGATTTTTTCAACTATTCCAGCAATTATAACCAGTTTTAAACTATTTTTTCAGGGTGGCGAAAACTAAAGCACGTTTTCGTACGATTCTAATCTTCGCCCCTGGCGAAACTACCTGTAACGTTCTTTCAGTGGTGCGTGCATTAATTTTCGCCCCTCCTCGAAATTGTTCGAAAAACAAAACAAACTCATTGATTTATTAACTGTTTACAGGAGGTTACAGGAAGTTTAAAGGATTTTCTAAATGTACCGAATAGTTCCTTCTTCTTCGTATTACGTTTCACTGGGACAGAGCCTGTTCTTAGCTATATATTCTCAGCAGTATTCATATGAGCACTTGCACAGTTATTAGCTGAGAGGTTTCTTTGCATAAGCTGCCATTTTCGTATTCTTTTATTCTGTGGTAAGCACAAAAACACTTTATGCCTAACGAAGTCAAATTATTCCCGTTAAGAATAGATCTTCGACCGACCAGGAATTGAACTCAGACACCTTCAGCATGGCTTTACTTTGTAGACGCGGACGTTACCACTAGAATTAGGTGGGATTAAGAACTTCATCAACGTTTTTCAACCGACTACTAAAATCTGTTTAGTTTACCATAATCTGGTAAAAATCCTGTGCAGTAAATGTGACCATTTCCATAGAAGCATTAACTACAAAGCATTTAAATCCGTGACACCTACCGTACAGCACAGTGTGGTTCAAATCAAGTTTATTTCTAGTCATAAATATTGCAATTCTGGTTAAATAAATAAATTTTCTTGTGTATTGATGTTGACTACACTTCAAAAAAGTTAACAGATTTATGTAGTCTTGAAAATTGTTGGTGTAGTTCTTAGTTTTACCATGCATTCAGTAGTTTCTACAATAAAATTCATTTCAGTGTATGATATTTGTTGCTCATCATTATACTGATAGTCTGTGACGAAGAACAAATTGAACTTATTATTGTCAATCAAATAACCCACCATATTCAGCAAGAATGGAATAGAAACGAAATATGATCAACCGATTTTTAATATTAAATATTATTTTTACCACTACATGAGTTAATGGGTTTACCGCAGTACTTTTTTTCCGCATTCAGTTTTTGGCACTGCTAACATTATTGAAAACGCTGAATATGATAAATTTCTCCCGAAATAACGGTACTTGATATAATTATTTAACCCTTCAGTCGTCGCGCGGTTTGCAACCGTCAGAACCACCACGCTGATGCTGTGCACGATAAGCGAGGTTTTTTCACCACTGTTGTACAAAATACAACAGCGCGACGACTGAAGTGTTAAAAAATATTGGAGAACTTTAATGTATGACATATCGGGGTTGATTCCGATATTCTGACATTGGATTATTTCATGTTGGGAAATTTCTCGACTTCCTGGGAATAATAACATATATCCAGGCTTCCGAATCCTCACTCACTCTCACGATAATGGATTTATCCCTCACAGCAATTTTCAGCGATTAGCTGCCTTGCGATTTTATCCGTCCACAAAACAAAGCGAAAATAGATAATTGCACATTTCCGCAGCTGTGAGAAGTTTGTTTCCTCTTTCTCCGATCCATGGAGAACTTTTCCTGTATCCATCGCCACAAGCAGCAGTTGCTTTTATGCACCAAATTAACCACTCCTTTCGTCAAGTTGGGGTGGTAGCATGGTTAGCGTGCACGCATCGCGGTTGTTTTTAGCAATGTACTAGGTTCGAATCCCGTCGCCGGCACTAGTTTTTGTTTATCCACATAGTGATAATTCTCGGGAGCAGTTGGTGAGCGAAAATATGATGGAGTGAAAAATAAATTATCCCCGGAGTGGAGTGGTTTTCGGTTATCCACCATCGTAGCTCCAGGGAAAATTAGTGTGAACGATAAAAGATGTTCACGTGAGGAAGCGAAAAAAACATTCTCCTTACGTGAGAAAAATCGTAGATTTCGCATCATTGATACGAAAATTCAGAACCCTGCATATATCACATAAATGCTACAAGAGCATAAATAATTACTTTGCAATAAATAAAAACAATACATAGTGGAAATCAGGACCTTCCATAGCCTTCGTTAGTAGGCGGCTACAAAGCAAATCCATGCTGAAGGTGTCTGAGTTCGATTACCTATCGGTTCAGGATATTTTTGTAATGGAATTTTTATTTGAGTTCCTTGTCCATGAAGTGTCATCGTGCCTGCCACACGGTACGACTGTAGAAATGGCAACTTATGTAAAGAAACCATTTAGTTATGAACTAAGTACTCTTTGAAAATTAAGCTGAGAATCAGGCTCTGTCCTAGTGTGGACGTAATGCCAAAAAGAAAAAGACATAGTGGAAATAGGCAGGATAAGTACCAGTGAAGATGAAAAGTGAGAAGATAATAAGTACTTGATTAAACTATCGAAAACCTGTACTTCAATTAATGGGGGCGAAGATTAGAGCATGGGTGGGGCGAAGATTGAATTTGGGGGGACGAAAATTAAAGCACACCATCAATCCAAAAATTATACTTTTTTCAATAGTAAAACTTTGTTTTGGATAACTTTGCAGCTTGATCATCCTAAAATAATAGATGAATAGTTGAATAAACCCAATAACATTATTTGATATTGATTAATAGAGTCAGAAATTTATTATTCCTGCGATTACATGGTTTAGGGGGGCGAAATCTAGTGCTTCTACCCTATAAGGAAAAAATATAAAAGCTTCACTAAGTAATGATTTTTATTGTAGATTTTTAATTTTTCTCAAAGGTGTCCTTGTTCCTAACTCTACGCACTCATTTTTGCAATGCTCCTTATTCTGCGCATTTAGGTTCCTAACTCTGCGCACTCGATAAATTGTTTATAACAGTTGAAGTATTTTACTAAAAGCATTACTAGAATTTAAACACTGAATTAATCTTCATTTTCTTGCTTTATACGGCTTTACGTCCCCAGTGGAGCGTGGAATGTCTTTAACATAGAAGTTTACTAAGTGATTAAATTTTATCTATAATTCAATCCATGATAATTACTGTTACTGAATGCCATTAAGTGCAACTCTCAAAATAATCGAAATCATAAAATGATTTCCAAAACATGTAATTAACTTAGTTTTCTAAAATCTAAACCAACTTACAAAAAGGGTACAAACTACGTCTTTTTTGCGTTCACCCTTGGCGTGTAGAGGAAAATTAGCTTTGACTGTTTATGTATTTTCACTAGAAAATATAAAAACCAAATTTTCTTTGGTTCGGTTCGGATCCGGGTTTAGTATTAAATAATTGTCTCGGATTCGGGTCGGATCTGGGTTTAAGAAAATAAATAAGAACCTGGTTCTGGTTTGTTTTTTTTTTTTTTTTTTTTTGTCGGTAGCGATAGGGGTAGTACTGGCACTCTTAATCTGCCCTAAGCTCCTTCCCAGCATTTGCTTTTATAAGCCTCTATTGCGTTCATCACACAGACATTCCTAAGCAATGTTGCTCAAATGGTCACTGTGTACCCTAGCAGCAGTCGGCCCTTACCGTAGTTTTGCAGTCTAGTAGTTCAGACTACTATCAAACTATGATGAGGCCCGAAATGCTACTAGAGTGGTTAAAGTGAAGAACGAAATAGTTTTATTAAAAGGTCCTCATTCCCCATTTCATTTCATCACTCATTATCGTCACTTTTATTTTCGACACTAGCACGTATATCACCGATTATCACTCATCAACTTTCGTAAAACACTTCAGATATACTTTTCATTATATCATTTTTCATATCACACCATTTTCATATAAATTCATTGTTATTACCATTTACTTTCTGTTAGCATTACTAAGTAATTAAAAGATATTCAATTTAAATGTTTCATTATTTTTGTTGCTGTAGAGTCATTACTATTCAAACTACAATTTATCTCTATCAAGAAAGTTACAGTAAAACAAAATCACTTCGATCCATTCTTCTGCACTCGCTGCCATTTTTAACACTTTTATCATGCATGTTTAAAGAACTAGGCAGTAATGTTTATATTCAGAGAAATGATTGCAAAATGTATTATGGCCTTTATTAAATTAGTAGAGTGCACTTCATTATACATCATCATTATTATATTTTTAACAAAACTATCAGAATCACTTCCAATTTCATTTTCAAATTTTCATCACCATAGATTTTATTATAAAATCACTATTAGCACCCTCACAATCACTAAATTTAATAACAACGAGTGTTACGCGCAGTTCCACCAAACACCCATTGTTATGTTGCATTATAAAACGATTGATCACACGTTAGCTTCGAAACTTAACAATCATTACTGATTAGTACAAAGGATGCTACAGCTCGTGTAAACGAACTGAACCACCAACAACCAGCACTGTTTTATAAGTAACTAATGAGCCCTGGCGGTCCCTCCGTTCGAAGAGGACCTGATAATATGCCGAAACATATTAACAGATCCTCCGCCTGAATGCAGCCGTTTCATGATAAATCATGAACCGTTAGAGGTGTGCCAAAGTATTGGGAAGGTGATATGTTTCACAGACGGGTATTATTATGGTGCACCTTCTACTTTGGCACCGTCAAACCCTGTGATCGTGGCCAGGGAAGAACCTGGTTCTGGTTTGTTATATGCGAAACCCGAACATTTCTACTAAATACGAAGAATAGTTTGAGCGAAAGGGTATATCCATTCTTAATGTATTGTTCATCACTCAATCGAGAAGTATTGCCACTCTGTATAAGCGTGACGTAATTAATGAACGATTCCTATTACAGATCAATAACAGTACTTTATTGGCGTTTCTTACTCAATATTGACTCATAAAACTATACAAAAAATCAAAATTATTTTTTGCAATTTCTCATCGTAATAGGCTGTTTTTCATCACGTCAATCTATCATGGAACGGCCTACTTTCCTGCACTGAAGTATGCAGTGCGGGAATAGTCATTACCTAACTGAAACCAGTGCTGTAATGATTCATTACGCAACGCTTTCCCATTACGCAACTGTTTTGAGTTGCGTAATGAATTATAACACAACGATTTCTCAGAAATAGTAAAATAATGGTGAATGCATTCCGATATGATTTCTGGTACCCTCAAGTGGTCTTCTACGAATTTGCAAAAAATGTTGTACGTAACTCGTTGCAGAACTCGATTTTTACAGCACTCGTCGTAATTATCCTACTCGGCAAGCCTCGTAGGATAAATTTAAGACTCGTGCTGTAAAAATCATCTTTCTGCAACTTGTTCCGTAAACTACTATTATTGCATGGTTAGGGAGTATTCAAAAATTACGTCCATCGTTCAGGGGAGGAGGAGTCTACGAAAATGTGACAATAGGTACTGTAAAAATCGCGACAGAGGATTGAGGGGACGGAGTGTAGAAATCCTTTAAATATGATGGACGTCATTTTTTAATCTTCCCTTACTATGATGGTCCCCTCAAACAAATTTTCCAAAGTATTTCTATTCCATATCTCGATGGTGTCGACAAGTCGATGGTTCCCTTCAATACCGACCTCTGGAGGGTTGATTGTATGTTGAAAATAACGTTTTATAACTGCTGCGCATAGTAAGGAACATAGTTGAAAAATGGTTCCTTACTATGCGCACTTAAGAAGAATAAGAAAATGAAGAGAAAATAAGTTGCACTTTACCAGTGATGATTGCTCGATAAATGAACTAGTGCCTACGTACTAAAAATCTGAAATATGTTCTCTTTAATTTGCTTCAAATGACTTAAGTGATGATGTACTCCCTTAGCATTTTTGCTAACGGGACTAATTTGGACGTTTTTCAATATTTTTAAAGGTATTTTATTTTTTATTAAAGTAATAAACGTAAATTTGTCAAGAAAATTCTTCGCGTACTTTTTTATTACTATTGTAGCAATATATGAACAAACAAATTTAAACAAAAAACAAGTATTTTACCAGATTTTGGTGGATTTTGGTAAAAGTGCGCAGAGTTAGGGGCCCTCACGGTAATTAAGGTCAGTTGTAAATATTTCTAATTACCGTGTACGCACCTAACTTTGCGCAGCTCCAAACTTTGCGCATTTTTTAGAAGCATGAAAAATTATAATTGATCATTGATTTTTTTTAACAATTTAGTTTCAGCAACATGTTCGTTTATGTGAAATAAGTATTTGACATACATTTGTTTACTAAAAAACCTTCGTTAATGTTAGAAAATAAACAAAAAACCTTATAAAACGTCAACTTTTACACCGTCTTAGCACAAGCGCTAAGGAGTGGCGCTGCAAAAAATAAACATTTTTCTGAACAAAACTGTGTTGTGAAAAGTATATTTGCGGTGTATTTGCAAAAAAAAGGTAATATTCTAGTAATTCCATTAATTTTCCATATAATATGTCGAATTTTTATTTGAAAAAAGCGATGCACAATGTTAGGCCCCATTTTTTAGATGAGGGTCTTAATTTTTGCGCATTTCTAGCAATTCGGAATGGCATGTAAATACATGTCCGTCCTTGCAAATGACAAAAGCTGTCGATCTTACCAGGAATGGTCACTCAATCCATAAGGCAGTGGCTACATGTAATATTCCTGAAAGTACCTTTTGTGTAAGCAGAAGGCAAGGTGTGCATTGAAAATCTAAAAAAAACACTGTATTGACGCAGGAAGAGACTTTTACTGTAAACTTGGATAATTGATAGCGCAAAGGTTGGCTTCCCAGTTGATGGACAATGATTCAAGCTCCAGTTGCCTAGCAAAAAGCGTTCAATTATGGAATATCCGTACTGGCGGCAATTCAATAAAAAATAATTAATCGCGAGAGATCGATACATCTCCCGAACTTATCGATGCTTTTCATGGATTCGATGAAGCTTCAGTGGAAAGTAAGAGTTCGTCCATTAAGGGACAGATCCTAAGCAACCTGCAGCTTGAAATACTAATAGACAAACGAGAAAACTCTCGAGCATAGCTCGCCTGAGCTTCAGTTGAAGCCCATTACTGCTAAAGACTCGTCAAGTTTATCTGGAAATGTACAACATGTACAACAGAGAAGATTTTCTTTAAAATGCTTCCGAATTGTGCGAAATCGACTCGGTCACGGCCATCAGCAGTGGATACGAGCATCAAATTTTGTAGTTATGCACTTATATAATATATAATATAATTTTATAGTTATTCAAAGCAATGGAACAAAATAAGAAAAAAAAATAAAATAAATAAAAAAAAAACAAGAGAAAAAATTATATAAAGCAACGTACGAAAACAAATAATCATAAGCTACGGCTGTAAACTATATTGTTCGGATTGTAATCTTGTGAGTATATAATAAAAAAATAAGAACATAGTAACTCACTATTCGTGATCACTCTATGTTTGGGGAGGTTGAATAAATTAAATTGAAATTCACGGAAAAAAACTCCTGATGAAACTCATATTAGTTGTACCCTTTTTGTTCAATGCAAAACCAGTAACAACGTAAAATTATTAAAAGCAAACGAGCATTTTAAAGTATGCGCAAAGTTAGGCACATCATGCGCAAAGTTTGGAACAATTCAGATTTTGTGCGCAATGTTAGGCACAAGGTGGTGAATCACCTTTTGTATTTTTTTAATTTTTTTATGCATTATTTTTATTTTTTTTAATTATGTGTTCTACTGAAGGGTTAAAAGCCTATTGTTGGCAAAAGTTTGAATGAAAAAATACAGATTTTAGCCTTATTTGAAGCGTAAATAGGATGATAATTGCTTAACTGCGCAAAGTTAGGTGCGTACACGGTATAACAACGGTAACAATTATATACCAGTTGAGAACAGTTTGACCAACTTTCTGAGCGTTTTTAAAGGTTTTTTTCAGTGCTGTTGCAAAACTTTAATAATTTTAATATTGAATTTTTAAGTAAAAATCTTCAAATCAAGATTTCTCGAGTTTTTTTTTTAATTGGCCCAGAGATGCAGAATGACCTCAGGAATCGATCCCTGTGCTCAGATTTGATGGACAATTTTTTTGCATAATAACGATCTGTCGGGGCACCGTGAATGTAATCATTGAGAGTTTCAATTCCATATAAAAGTTCATGCAATAAATATACATAATTATATATTAGGTTTCCTTTCATATTTTATTTCATTGGTGTACAAGGGCGTCAGGGGCCTAGTCTCCAGCATTAGTTTAAAGTCCACATTACAACGGGGGTTTTGGAGTTTGGGAAGTAGGCAACGGAACATCTTTGACCTGAGGTTCTTTAAGTTTTGCTTCTACTCAAGACTTCCCCTACACTTATGAATTATGTAAGGTCAAAAGAACATGTAATCAGTCATACATATAGCGGAACCGTAAAATGGGGCGAAAAGAAATACTTTCCGACATGTTTGAATGTGTACAACTCAAACGGTGTGGATAAAAACTAATTTTATTATCCCTAAATATGGGTCGCGTCTTCCTTTGTTAAGACCCCAATTGCTGTTAAAAAATAAAAAAATATATCGTACAAATATTTATGAAAATGCTGTATGTTTCTATTAACCCCGCAATGAGGCGAATAGAAACTCTGTCCAGTAAATATCAATACTTTTTTTTTCATTTTAATGGAAAAATAAACACATTTTTAAGTGCATCTTGAAGAAATATCAACATGTATTCAGGGGGAAGTCTTCTATGGCCGGACAGCCTCTATGCCCGGACAGTTTGAATTTTCCAAAAACGAATAATGATATAATGACCCACTCTCATTCTGATCAAGAAACAGAAGCGAATATTTTTTTATTTTCTGTGCTATGGGGTGTTCAATGGTCCAATAGATTATAATTAGGTTGTTAAGGGCTGCATTACCAGAAAATATGAAATTTATTTCCACTTGAATGCAAAACCTAAATGACCCGAATGGCTCGATACTGTTACAGTCTATGAAAGTTACTGCTCTTGAACGCTCTCGTGCCACGTACCAAACGAGAGAGTGAATGTTTACATTCATAGGGCTCTCCGAATGCGATGTGCCACAAACTATTATGGTTCGCGAACTGTTACACTCTCCGAATATGGTTCGATCGGCTTATTCTGATCCAAATCCAAACAATGCGAAAAAACTCTTGTATATATCGTCGTTTCCCTTAGGATTTGTTGACATATGAGTGATTCCAAGCAACAGCACCAAAATTTGGTAAATTTTTTAATTCATTTTTTTCTATTGAGCTGAAACTTTGCACAGTTTTCCATCTAAATCGTCATTTTCCGATATCAAATCTTCAAGTTGAGTCACGACTAACTTTTCAAAAGGGTGTATGTGAAAATGGTTCAAAAATATTCAAAAAGCTGCACAGCAAAAAACGGTTCGTTCGATTGTTAGACAACTAAATAAAGATTCCAAAAAAATACACACAGTAAAAAAATTTTTTTTTGCATTAAAAAACATAATTTTTGACACAAAAACTCAAATATCTCAAAACCCTATCGGAATACCAACGTAATTTTTTGAGGGAAACGGTCCATTATATTAGCTATCTACCATAAAAATTTGGTGATGGTAAACCAATAAACAAAAAAGTTATGACATTTCAAACATGTCACAATTTTCACATTTAGTAGAAAAAAAAAATTTTTTTCGGTGTAAATTATTACGGGAACCGCAGTTTGTTGCTGATTTTATTGTTAAGGGCCTTGCGTGAATTAAACAAGTCGTTTTCATGTATTCATTAGTATTATGTGTATTATATGTATAAATATTATGTATATGTATAAATATTATATGTATATGTATATATGTATAAATTAAAATGAATTAACAGATTACACGAAAATAATTTTTTTTTAAACCAGGATATTTTTTTTAGAGTGTGATCGATGAGTTTCTAAATGTTATATATAAACTTTAAAAGTTTTGGATTTGGGTATGCGTTATGAGATCATGAAAACATTTTATTAATACTTATTTATTTATTTATTGTTATTCAATTTTTTCAAAGATGGTTAAAAGGAAAAAGATGAACGACTCTTTGTTTTGCCATATATTTTACCGGCGACACGCTATTCAAGTAACATTACTGCCATCTGTTGAGTGAAAAGCGCGTAAACATTATTTTTAGCTACATTAAAATCATCGTGCATTTAAAAAACGACGATAAAAGAGGAAGAAATCAAAACAAACACGCTTAAAAAAAGTCACACAGAATTGAGAATGACTTCTACAAAATCAGGCTCTTATGAACCGACACAAAATTTGTGTTATTTCCACAAATGCTAAAAAATCGCTCCTGTACTGATTTCTTCTCCTTTTCCTTACATTTTATGGCATTCAGAGCTGATTGACAATATCGAACAACCCCGTGTTAGCTGTGTAACTTTTTTTGAGTTTGAAAGTCATAAACGAACACTTAGCCATCTGGTGGACACTAGGAGAACGTTACGTATTAGTTTGCTTTTGACTCACCAGAGCTGCGCTTTTCATGTCGCCTTAAAAAGAGGAGAGTTGGTTATCTTTTTCCTTCTAACCATCTTTGATTTTTTTTACAATATCGAACACTTTTGCATCATTATCAGTACAGTTCGAGTATAGTTTTGCTTTAATTTTATTTTCTGACAATGGAATGAAACAGTGAAATTTTTGGGTTCCTTGGATCGTTTTCGCGTTATTATATTGCTCGCTGAGCTCTGATGCCGTTAATTCGTACTCTTCAGTAGTAGTAAAACAAAATGATAATTTTGTTAAATCTTCTTCTTTTCTGCGATTCGCCCAATCAAATAGTTCTTTTGCAGTTTTAATTGGATGCTCACGTTCTTTGGCTAAACTTGCTCTTGTGGCCATGCGCTTTATGGTTCCTCCAATAGCATCACAAGGACCTTTGCCATGTGACGTAGCAAAGAAATGCCATTCTGCATCAATTCCGTACTTTGATTTAAATTGACATAGGCTCGAAAAATTCTTACGGTTTTTGTACTGCGATGCTGCTCCATCAGACATGAAATATATCTTTCTGATTTCTTTATCCTTATCAACGCGTAAAAAGTTAATCATTTTGGCAATGAACAAATTTACAGATACTGAGTCGTGTCTTAAATCTTCGGAAATTACAATAAAACTAAAATGTTCAATTTGCCGTACTTCCATTGAAATAAATAACGAATGGATGAATTGTAGCTTGTTGTACGTTCCAGTGATGGGACTGCATTTCATCTTGAAATACAAAGCTATAGTTTTCAGAAAAATCACAAATGACTAAAAAATTCACCATCTTGTAATGTATTTTTCGTATTTTTTAAAAAGCGGGATTGCTCTGTTTTAATAATGTCGTGAGGAATTAAACTTTCTAATTTCAAGCAAAAAAATGACACAAACTCATCTACAGGTTTTACAATAGTTTCTAGGTCACACCTATCCGTGGTCACCCATTGCTCAAATGATAACTGATCAATATAATTTTCTTCAAACTCAGCGAATAAAGTATTTTCCAATGATGAAGAATCTGGACAATCCGAACAAGATCGTAGATAGCAATTTGATGTTGTATTTTCACACAAAAGACTACCAGTTAACATTCTAATATCCTTTGATAAATTGATTCTTTTCAAACTATGTAAGATTAGGTTAATATTTTCGTGTGTTGTGCACACACAAACATTATGTGTTCCTGAATTGGATAGAAGCTTGCATTGCCTTGGACGAAGGCTTGCAAATGAGGAAAAACCTACCTTAATATTTTCGTTAATTTCCTTGAAGCGTGTATACGCTTCTTTCAAAGTAGTCATCATTAATCGTTTTTGGATTGCTTGACGATTTCCATCTTTTTTTACAGATACAGGTATACCTCGATTTAGTGGACATTTTGATTTCAAAATTGTCCACAAAATCGAATTGTACATAAAATCGAAGCAAATTTATTATCTCACTTTTTTTTTCTATTAAGTTTAAAGCTCATTAGAATGAATTATTATCGCAGAAAAACTAATCTTCGATACAGTCAAACCTCCATGAGTCGATATCTGAAGGGACCATAGACTCATGAAAATATCGAGTAATAAAACAGAAATGCTTTGGAAAGCTGTTTAAGGGAATCATCACAGTAACCTTGAAATTTTGTCGTGAGCCAATATCGATATTATGGAGGTTTCACTGTACAAGGTTCAGTGTTTCAAGGCTGGCTTGAGTTAACAAATTCTTGAGGAAAGCAGGCCGTCATTGAAGTATTGCATTCTAATTAAAATTAAACATTTTTTATTAGAATACCTTAAAAAATACGAGACAAAAGCTGCTTCTATTCTGTTTTACTTAGTCGTTTATTTGAAGGCTCAGGCGTCATAAGGCATGACGGAGCCAAACTGATTTAAAATATTATAATTTCGTATAATTCCTTACATCGAAAAGTTTGCTTAAGGGAACCCTAGATAATCGTGGTTTGACCGAGGTTAGGGATAACAAATATTTTGAGCATTGGCAGAAATAAAAAAAGAAAAAGAAATAAAGAAAAAACTAAAGGATATGGTCTGGAGGTACTCCCCTCGTTATAAAAGTGTATGTATGAATGACTTCGGAAGGAAATTTAAGGTTTTGAGCTAAGTGGGCAATTTGCTGCAGGAATCTTTTTGATCCAAAAAATTTCCATGATATTTTCCTAAAGAATCGTAGATGATCATTCATAAACAACATAGACCATGTTTTCAGCATTTCAAACAGGAGGGGGCCTTCCTACGTAACTTTGATGATTCATAATTTTTAGGCTATGCTAGGTTATTCTCTGCATCCTCACAAAAATAAGTACTTGCTTCGTTGACAGGCTTTGAAGGAACCTCTACTCCTTAGATCGATATGGCTAAATGCTTGGTGGCACTAACCGCACGGCCACGAAGCCCACAAAATGAAAATCTACTTAAGACTCAAGAATCCACTAAAACTAAAACCCAGTATTTTGATCAATTTCAAAGAAAACTCTACCAATATCATTTCACTGCATGTCAGAGAGCAAACGCAGTGCAATGACAGATTTTGATGATCATTGCTTCGATTTGAAGTGAAATAGTTATTCATGCAACAAGATGAAAAATGATGTTTTTTCAGCACGAGTTACATTTATCCAACAAGGCTCGCTGAGTTGAATCCCAGAAGTAGAATCTATTGCAATGGTATGAAGAGACTAAGATATTTAGTTGACGCCTACCAAAACAGTTCTGGAAAGTGCTACTTTTCAGCATCGAAAAGATGTGGTTTAGTTGATAGGAAAAGCAGGCTATTATGTTGCCTATTTGCTTTATAAAAAGTTGATTGATATGCAAAGGAATTGCAAAAAAAAATGTTTTAGATTATTTGTAAAACGATAATTGTTATTTATATAACTGTTTTTTTTTTTATAGCGATCAAATTCACCAATTCAAGATATATCCGCGAGATAACCGTCTATGAAAACTTATAGTGGTAAGCTCCATCGAAGTTAATACGCCAATCGCGATTGGCGTCGTAACTTCGATGGAGCTTACCACCATTAGTGATTTGCTAGAAAAAAAATCATCTCATGGAGAATCGGGTGATTGCTGCGATGACACATGGTATACGTATGGCCAGTTGATTTAGAACATTTTCGTCAATCTTAAACAATTATCAAAATAATTGGATAACTCATAAAATGCACAATGCATTTAAATCATTCTTATGGAAAAAAACAATGAAATAATATGCTCTTATAATAATGAGCTTTTATGAAATTCATAATATTTTCTTATGGAACAAGAATGAGAAAGAATTAACATTTTAACAAGCTTTCAATGAAGAAGATTTGTGGAATGCCGTTTCGTAGTTTCTCATTATGTTCCTGTGTGACCAGTTTCGTCAGTATACGTCTTGTAACGCACGTATTTGAGAACAAATATTTTGAATAAAGTTTTGTTTAAGTTTTCAAGATAAATTACTTTGAAAATATCTTTAAAAAAGTTTGAGGATGTTGATTGAGAAATTTCGAATTTGTGTCAGGGAAAACTCTCGAAGGCACCTGGAAAATTTAATTGAAACATTCATCTGGACTAATTTGTTCACGAATCATTGGAAATAATGTTCTGTCCTCTGGAAGAATCCGAAGAAAGACTAATGGTAGAGCTCATAGAGGTACTTACAGTAATAAAAAAATACCATAATAATTTCAATGGATTTGTCTAAAAAATCCTGATAAATGATAAACGATTATCAAAATAATCTGCTAAGCAATCCTTGGTGAATCTAATTAAATAACTTTTAAAGTAATTCTTCTAGAAAACTCTGGAAAAGCGCATGGAAAATCTGTAAATGCTATAAATTTGACGAATGAGAAATTCGAAATTGTGGAAAATGGAGTTCGTTTATATAAATCGCAACATATCAAAAATAACCCTTTATTTACATTACGCAGAGAGTATTCGCTGGTTAGAACAAAATTTGAATAGAAAGCCCTTGAATGTACAAAAAGGACTAAAGAAGTCTCACTGCAGCCGTCATGTTTAAAAACTCCTCTCATTTTGTAAAGGCTTCGTTGTACATTTATGGAATTTTTTTTACAGGCTGGACCCCACCACTCTATAAGCATAGCGCACTTAATGGAAACACCCTAGAAACTTTTTAGTTTACAAAACGCATGTTTAGAAATGGTAAAACGACATAAAACAAAACATGGAAATTTAATGTCCATAAAATCGAGGTAAAATGTACATAAAATCGAAGTACATAAAATCGAGGGTCCATATAATCGAGGGTCCACTAAATCGAGGTATACCTGTACATAATCTTTTTGGCCAGGCATAGCTCTACTTACTTCATCGTCTTCAAAATATTGAATTATTTTTTCTTTTGTCTCATCTGTTAATGAAGTACTCGACCTACCATTTTTGGTTGCAAGACAGTTATTTTTGAATTGTTTTGCCTCTTTTGCTGTATTTCTATTGGTTTTGAACTCATCAATGGCGTCTTGAATAGACCACGAGCTTGACAGCATCGACAAAATCAATAATTTTTCTTTCCTTGTCGTGGCTAGATTCGAGAACCTTTCCTTCATATTCATAATTATCTCATCGTAGTCTGTATTTTCCACATCCTCAGGTCCTAATTTGAAGAGGTTTCTTCGTACAGCTTCGTTGATTTCACGGTATTTTTTCTCGGGATAATTGACGTAACCCATCTTCGTCCATTTAATCGGAGTCACTTTTATTCCAGCTATCTCTTCGTTGAAGCGTTCGATGTTAACCTTCTGGATGCACTCATCTTCTGATTGATTTGTTGAAACAGATGTCGCTGATGGTACCGTGGCAAGACTATCTGCACTTGGTACTTCTGGTAACTCCTCAGTTGTTGTCGGTGCATCTAGTAATTCCTCAGTTGTTGTTGTTTTCGAACTTCCTGCAACCTGATCCACCGATGATGTACAGATTGCCCGTTTTTTTTATCTATTTCGTTTATTTGAGGCTCAAATGCGTTTAACGCTTTACGGAGCCGAAATTCATTTGAGATTGCCCGTTTGTCAACGTTTAAACGGCAGGACGTACAAATGCGTAAATTTGTATTCAATGTAGACATTGGAGCATAACCAGCCGCTTTCAGTTTATCTATGGTGCTTTCGGTGAGATTTCGTAGCTCTTTCGAACACTTTTTTTCTGCAAACGGCCTGCAACAGTTGAGAAAGCGACTACTCATGTTGCTCGTTAGATTTTAATAAACAAAATCACTTTTAAGTTTTTACTGACTAGTTTGGTGTCGTTTGCTTGACTAAAGAAAAAATTTTACAATTAAATCTTTTATAACCATAGTGGTAGTATATTTTTAGCTTTTTCGTGAGTATGTTCATGGTATGTACCTATCATGTTTTTGATGTTGTTGAAGTTACTCGCTTTCTCCCAAATATGATTAACAAAGTCTATTCTCTACCAAGGCGGGTCTATACCCAGGTGTAATCAGATTTTAACTTTGTGGAGAAAACCAGCGCCGAGAAAACCGACCTGCTTTACGTATACTAGATCACCTGGGTATAGACCCGCGTTCTCTACGAGGTAAACTTTTTGCAGGTAAACTAGTCGTATACCTGTATAGAAAACTTTTTTTGTAGCTTTTGTCTTCAATATTAGATTTCTTATAGGTTTCTTTTATCAAAAGGTTTCAACACTATTGAGAGAATTTTTCTTCAGTTACGTACAATAAAAAATATGACACTATCAAGACTTTAGATCACAACACTGGATCGCGTCTAACTTTCTAATAGATGCTATAATAGTTATGAATAATTAAATAAAATATCATGAAAACAACTTGTTAACCTCATGTGGTACCCTTAACAAAAAAATCAGCAACAAACTGCGGTCCTAAAAAAAATTAACAATGAAAAAAAAAAAATTTCACTAAGTGTCAAATTTGTGAAATATTTGAAATGTCATAACTTTTTTGTTTATTGGCTTACCATCACCAAATTTTTATGGTAGATAATGGACCGTTTTCCCTCAAAAAATTACGTTGGTATTCCGATAGGGTTTTGAGATATTTTAGTTTTTGTGACAAAAATGATGTTTTTTAATGCAAAATTTTTTTTTTTACTGTGTGTATTTTTTTTTGGAATCTTTATTTAGTTGTCTAACTTTGTTTCTTTAGTTGTCTAACAATCGAACGAACCGTTTTTGCTGTGCAGCTTTTTGAATATTTTTGAACCATTTACACATACACCCTTTTGAAAAGTTAGTCGTGACTCAACTTGAAGATTTGATTCCGGAAATGACGATTTAGATGGAACTGAAAAACTGTGCAAAGTTACAGATATTTTTGAAATGGTCGATCAGAATCGACTTGCATGCCTCCGTGGAATCCCTCATATGCAGTATTGGACTTCCAACGCTTCCATACAAAATGGTCAACTTTTGAGGCTGAGAACAATTTGGAACAATTTGAATAAAATTTCACAGCACGTCAGACCGAACTTGAATTTCTACATACCTATAGGTATGTTTAGTTGAATCACGAATTCAAAAGCAATAACGGTTTGACTGCAGTGAATTTTAATCTATTTATATAAAAAATGGAATGGTGTTTGTTGTCACGAGTTGGGTTGAGAACGGGTCAACGGATTTTCATAATTCGTCCATTTTTGTATTCGTCAAGAAAGAAGACAAATCTGGTGACACATTGTATGAGAGATTTTCAACAGCCAACTGTCTTGCTACCAGATAAAATTTATCCGGAACCACTATTCAATGAAAATGAAAAAAAAAAAATATATATATTTGATAGGTAGGGGAACTTACGTATTGTCGGCAGCCTAAGCAGTTGAACTTTTAGGAAGGCAATTATACACAACAACAAAGCACAATAATTAACAGGAGACACCTGAACTACACTTGAGCACACTTCATTTATTAATCATTATGCACAAAACACTATTTTGTTCTCTAAATCGACTATTTTTCGTCACCAAAGTCACGAGGTACTTGTTCTTTTATCGGCAATGCAATTACTATTGTCGGCAACAAAATTGTTCTCTTCGGCAATCCAAAAATATACAAAAACTAGGTTATGTATTGATAACTTTTTTGTTTTTGTTGACAATGCCTGAAATTGAACGTCACTCATTATGTTCTATTTGTTGAAAGGGCCAAAGCAGAAAAATACAGACTACACTGAGAACAGCATTGCAGGTATAAATAGAATAGCTGAGAGTCATATTGAATACACAACGCCACTAAATTTGTGCAGACTAAGGCGCCGTCCACAAATTACGTAACGCTCTAGGGGGAGTGGGAGTAGGCTCAAACGTTGCGGCCCAAACACAAAATATATGTTTTTCATACAAGGACCGTTGCAGAGGGGGGAATGGTCGAACACGATTAGCTTGATTTGTTCTTATTGCGTATCAATTCAACACGCGGCGATCTGGACTATAGAAATTCATACATTTTGCCTTAAGAAAGAAGGAACGATTATTGCAATACAAAAGCTTTATGTATCGTTTTAGCATCACCCCACATCAAGGCGTCGATAGACGTAATCTATGACAAAAGGTCAAGGGCAGAAGGTCGAAAGACAAAGGTCGAAAGGACAAAAGGTCGAAATGACAAAAGGTCGAAGAACAAAATAGGGGGGCAAAAGGTCGAAAATCTTTTTTCAAAGAAAGAAAAATTTACCACCAAGCAAATCATTTTCGACCTTTTGATCAGTGTTGACCAGACTCATTTCCCCGAAATTCGAATTGTGAAGCCATGAACTGTTATAACTGTGCGTTGTATTCCTGAGATGGAGGGGGAGGTGGTTGGGCTTGAGTGTTGCACATGGGATTCGACAGTTTCGATCTCGGTGGGGCCGCAATTCAAGTTTCGGTGAAATGATTCGCACTCACTCACTCACTCATTTCATTTCACCGAAACTTCAATTGTGGCTCTCTGGGATCAAAATTGATCGATTTTGAGTGCAGTACTCAAGCTTAACCATCTGCTTTTCTAGCTTAGGAGGATAGAGCATGGTTGTAGTAGTTCGTGGCTTCGTAGTTCGGAAAATGTTATTTTCGGGGAAATGAGTCTGAGCAACACTGCTTTTGTTCTTTCGACCTTTTGTCTTTCGACCTTTTGTCCATAAACCCGATAGACGAGGGGAGTGCGCACGAGCCTATCGATCACAAGGTTCTTGGTTCGATTCCAGGTAACAGGCTTCAAATTTATCCCTCTCATTTATCATTATCACGTCCATCTTTTGATACTATCAAATGATACTATCACTATGGGTAGGGAAATTTTACGTCTTCAATTTAAAGGAAAATAATCAAATTTCAATTGTTTGTTCAGAATTTGCAATGAGTATACATATTTTTTTTTATTTAGCCGGACACATCAAGTCAAATTGCGAAATTTGTTCAAAAATAAATGAGGACTAACGCATTTTTGGCCAAATCTCACCCCCAACGACGGTACTTGCACATTTGTTTTCGAATTTCTTTAAATTCGAAAGGTAAATAATTTCACCATGAGTTGAACTATTCGCTGACACGCTGAATGGCTCGATATGGTTGTGGTCTGTAAAGGTTGCTGCTCTTGAACGCTCTATCATCAAGTTATTACCGAGAGAATGAATGGTAACATTAAAAAAAATTCCGAATGCGACTTTTTTTTGGTTTATGAATATTGTTCGATCGGCTCATTCAGATCAAAATCCAAACTTTGCCAGTAAAATTTATTTGCGTTCCCATTTTTCTCAGTGTATGAGAAAATCAGAATAGGCCCTTTGCAAATCAATTCACTTATGACTTGACACAAAAACATCATCCTCTGATTGCCTGTAGAACAACAGGAGTGTTGCCAAAATAGTTCAACTATTAAAAGACGTATATTTTATATGTTTCTCAATATATTGAAGATTATGCACTACAATCTTCTAATAAAAAAGTATTAAAAGGCTCAATTGTTACCAATGCATGCTTTGTTGCCTAATTCAAATAAATTAATTTGTTGTGTTCGATTTCTTCGGTGAATTTAAATCGTGAATGATAAATACACCGCAATTGAATATGGTTTTCTGGCAACCTAGTCCAGTAATAAAAAGTGATTGCCGAGGAAATCAAAGTGCATTAATTTCAATTTGTGATTTAAAGCATAAAAATTAAGTATTATCGAGTGCTTTATATATAAATCAAAAGTTCAATAGTGCATAAGTGATCGGTGCGTAGCTTTTGTAGAAAAATGGCATTGGAGCGGAGAATTGGACCTTTTAAAGTGGTGAGTTTTTGTAAGCTGTTCTTGTGTTGTTTTATTCGGCAGCTCACAAATGACGATAATTTCGTAAGCATTTATTTGATTTAATGATAAAACCCATGATATATTATATTTTTGTGTAAGATGTGATTTACATGGAAGATTATAGTTCAAGGAATATGTTGAGTACATTGAAGTTAACTCTTGTTCCGTAGATAAATTTAAACAAGGACGATAAGTTAGTGCTGCCGAAAACACCCTCAGGGTGCCGAAGCCATCATTTACCCTATCTGCAACATTTGTAAATTTCGGTGAAAGAACAAGTTAAGAAGATATTTTTTGCACAGACAAACACGCATCAGTTACTCAAAAATATATGGTGAAATTCAAATTATGAAATAACTTAAATCTAGCCTACCAAAGTAGATCATTTTAAAATGTTTTGTCCAATAAGGACGTAAGTCCAAAACGGGACCCACTATTTTTTATTTTTTCCAGTTTAGCCACATACATCAACTGGTGAACACAGATTAGATTAGATATATGTCTGATAATGGCCAGAAGTACCGTTTTCTTTCACACTGATGGATAACACCTTAACAACTTACCGTTTATTTGTTTGGTCGCCAAGTACTTCGTCGCCAGTTTCGTTATGTTCCATAATCCCGCAATATTCATAGGACCTGTTTTCCTGGCAGAATTATAGAGTATGTTAACTAGGATTAGCCGATTTACGTGAACCACATTCAATTTTCCATCGACGGCCATGCCTTTCTGCAAGGTTTTGCTGCCTCCGATTTCCCACTGCTGCGCTTTGTCACTATCACCCTTTAGGGTCAGCAGTTTGAAATATTCCTTCACAGCGATTGTGTTCAAATAGTCCATGAACATTTGGCTGGTGGAAATCACGTTTTTCTTAACAATGAGGTTATCGATTTTAAATTGCGCCGCGAAGGGATCTACACGATACGTAAAATTATCTATTTCGGTTATGAAATCTTCTGCGTTAACTCCATTGATCAGCGCTGCTCGGAAATGTTCAACTTTTATATCCGGCAGAAACAAATACTCCAGAGTTTGCGGGTTGTGCGTATTTACAGTGCTCTCCACTATAGCGTTGAAGGAGACGTTCTGGTACTCTTGCAATGTCAATCCACCGAGCAGCTCGATATAACATTCCTCTGATGAGAAATGTTCAATTTCTTTGACTCCGTCTAGGAACGCCATAGTGCTGAAGTCAGTTGCCAAGCTTTGAACGTTGATTGCATCGACTCCATCTGCAACCAAGGTATCGGTATGAAGCTGACCAGTGAAGACTTTACGGCCTGACACAGTGGACCTATAAAAAGGGGCAGTCGAAGTAATACGTTATGGGGGCCGAACATGTGATGAGTTTTTCTGAACCAGAAAATTATGGCACAGTTGTATACTTACATGGATCCACGCAGAACGGCTTCAGTGGAAATGTGTTGTAAAGAAAGTGGGGGTGGTAGCATAGGTTTTTTATGAATCCTCGGACATAAGCATTCGACATTTCAAGGTTCAGATGCGATGGCCAATGGTCACCCCTCAAATAGCTAACCGTTGGATTATAATTCAGTTTTGCACAGACCAGATGGCTAGCCTTAAACGTTGCGATTGAACGTGAAGGTACCTATATCCTGTAAATATTAAGTGATTGGGAATCCATATATTAATATTGTGCTTAACCTTCCAAGGGATTCAATATCACACATTACAATATTGAATCCTATTTTGGTTTATTCTAAAAAGATCATTTACGTTTTATAATGTACTGATAGTATAGCACAGAAGAGTGTCTATGTTACTCAAGTAATACAATAGCACTTGTATTCGCTTTCCGTTTAATATAAGGCTATATCGTAAAATAAGTGCTCACAGTGAAATTCACTGTGATATCGTTGTTAAACTTTAAAGCTGTTTAAGAAACTCCCCGTATACGTTATAACTTGATCGAAACCTTAAAGTTCTTAAGAGAAAAGTTCTTCAAAAATATACCATTAGTGCACCAGTACCCGCTCATGTTCCAGTAGCCCGCTCATACTGAAAAAAGATAAGTTTACACGAAGTAAATTTGAAAAACTATAACGCTATACAGAGGGGCCCAGAAAGCCGTAGCGGTAAACGCGCAGCTATTCAGCAAGACCAAGCTGAGGGTCGTGGGTTCGAATCCCACCGGTCGAGGATCTTTTCGGGTTGGAAATTTTTTTCGACTTCCCAGGGCATAGAGTATCTTCGTACCTGCCACACGATATACGCATGCAAAAATGGTCATTGGCATAAGTAAGCTCTCAGTTAATAACTGTGGAAGTGCTCATAAGAACACTACGCTGAGAAGCAGGCTCCGTCCAGTGGGGACGTAACGCCAGAAAGAAGAAGAACCGCTATACAGTTCAAATCCACAAATTGAATTATACTGCGGACCATTTTTTGTGTATTTACTCAAATTATCTTACTTCTTAAACTCATGAGCGGGCTATTGGAACATGAGCGGGAACTGGTACGTTGACGGTACTCTATAGCTTCCTCGCGGTTAGAAGAAGTTTTTTTTTTACTACCTGGCATAACGTCCGCATTGGGACAAAAACTACATCTATGGGAATTACTAACGCAGTTATAAACTGAGAATACGTCACATTCACCATTATTGTGTTTTCTCGGCATCCGCACACATTCTCTGGATTATACGTGTCCCCTCCGTATGTAACGAACATACGACATGCCACAATAATGAAACACGGGCAATCGAACACGACATGCTCCGCTGTTTTCTCCACACCAGCACAATTTTGGAGCACACAGGAGATTCTGAGTGCCCGAATCTATACATGTACTGCCTATGTTCGGATTAGACGAAATCGTGTTTTTGCAGCAATCTCGTTGCAGACAGCTCAAACTGTTAATAAATTTAATTAGTTCATCATCTTCATTTCAACATCTATATACCTACAAATTCTTGATTTTCGTTTGACCAATCCGAACCCAAATCTGGTCTGCCTACTACTTCGAGGCCTACTGAATAATTTATACAATATAAAATTAAGCAAATATAGTGTGATTCCAACATTACTACATGGCTATTGAAAATCACCATTATAGGATTATTGGTTACCGATACTAATCGTGCCTCACAGATAGTGTCTACAAGTTAGTCATACAGGTAAGATTCGTTTTCTTTTTCCATATAACTAATTTACCTTTTTATCTTTTCAGCAATTTTCCTCTTCTAGCGCATTCTAGCTTCAAATAATATTGATAAATTTCGTCAATTATAATTTAACTTTCACATTCAACTATCTTCTTCACAATGATCATCACCTTTGAACATGACAACAAATCACCCAAACAATGCGATCTACCTTATCAAGATCAGGAGCCGTGTTGTAAAACTGATCGATCCGGCAACACACGGACACGAACATTCCCCGACCCGTAACGCTCCTTAAGCTTTTACCCTTCGTTACCTCCAAAACCGCTATCTTTGCAACCGGCCGACGTAGTATTCCATTACTTGTTTGCACATCAGCTTGTCGGACTCGTTCGTCTTTGCCTGGTAGCGTTCGCACTATCCGACCTCGTATCCATCCATTCCTCGTACCTTCTTCAACCACTATCACCACATCACCATCTTTCACTGGCTTGACCTCGTTAAACCACTTGGTTCTCCTCGTTATCGTCGGGCAAAGTACTCTTTTATCCAGGTTCCAAAACTGCTTAGCAAATGCTGTATTCCACCCCAATTGTCCTCATCTGCGTTCTGTCATCTAACTAACTTCCTTCGGCGGCTGACACACTCCACTTGAATCTCAGCAGTCATTGAAATGTTAGCGTTACCGCCTTCCTGATTCCACAGTGTCTAAAGGAACTACGTTAAGGGCCGAGAGTTCACATAGCTTCGGCTTCAACCATTAATTCGATATGTCTCATCATTCTGGGTTTTTCCGACCATCTCTAATCTCCCGCTAATTGCCGTCTTACGGAACGCAACAAGTCTTCCCAGCAGCCTCCCATGTGCGGAGCTAACGCGGGATTAATCTCCACTTTGTGGTCGGGTGTTGTGAAGTGAGCCGCCAAGTTCTTGGTTGATCATCTTTATCTCCTCTTTCAGCTCGTTACTTTGCACGCACGAAAATTGTGCCATTGTCGCTAAAGATTTCAAGGAGTCACCCCGCCGAGCAATGAAAGCCTATTTACCATTTAAACGAGTCAGCAGACAAGCTGTAAGCATTTCTAGATGAATTGCTCTGCACGGTCACTGCAAGTAAAAAGGGCGATCCAACGTTTACCAAAATTCGACCTACTTTCACGAAGGAAATGGACCGCAATAGTCCACGCCAGGTGTACGTGAACGGACGGCACGTATGGAGTAATTCTTAACTTTCGTGGGTTGGTCCCATTTGGTATTTGAGGTTTGGTTTTTCGAATAATACAGCGTAGACACCGTTCTGATACCTGCCTGGACCCAATGTACGCAGTTCGCCGGACACGTGAAAAAACCTGTCGCAATCTCGTTTCACCACAGTTTCCTTATTAGCAGGTCTGTATTCTCTGTCGTACCAGTCCGCTATCAAAGTAGGTTACACCGATGATGATCTTTGGAAATAACCATCACTACACGGTGCATATTGGCGTTCAACGATCTTGTTCCTTCCGAATTTACTCCATAATCTTATTTAGCTACATAAACGGACTGTATGAGAAGACATTCGACGATGTTAAATATACATAAGAATGTTAGCTAATGGAATGTCGTAACTTGAAATTATAGACCAAAGTTGAGACAACGAAAGTCCTATTGATTAATGACACAATTGTATTCATTAATTCTGATTTATTTCTCTATATATACCTTGCTCGAGCTAGATCAGGGACTCGTGTATTCTCATAATCTTGTTATGTGGTTGCTTGGCTCGGTTAAGGTTACAGCGATTATTCAAGAATGATGATTTGCATAGTTTGACACGCCTGGAAAGCATCCTTTATTACAATTTTCAGGACTGAAATTTTTCTCGAAATTTGTTGTTTTTCTGCTAGTTCTCACACACACCGCATCATATTTTGTGATCTTTCCGAGGTGTGTGTTGTCATCTCTTGAATTAGAATGATCACGTTATTTGCTTCGCTTTATGTTTTCGATACTGGTCCAGTGTACAAAATAGTAATTAGCATAAGCATATAAAAACATCATATATAGTGATTATATTCTTCAGCAATTAAATAAAAGTTTTGTGTGAAGTGGAACGCCTTGTGCAACTCAATTTCTCTTTGCTCGATTCATGAACCGATGGGTGAGAGGTCTTAGCTTTATACTAGTCTTGATATAATAAAATGGCTGTTGCCGATTTTATGCCACCGGGTTCGTTTTTTTGGAGCCAGACTGAAACGAATTGTGTCCATATTTGTGCCAAAAAAAATCGCTCTGGTAATTGAGCCCCTGTGATATTTCCGCGAATAAATAATAAGCAATACACTTCTCACGAAAACTCAATATTCTCTCTGTTGCACGTTATAGTAAATTATATCAAACCTATTATTCGCTTCATGGAACAGATATTATTGATATATTAGGCTTTATTCTCGAACATTCGTTTAGCACTTGCCAAGTTATTTATTCACTGTCAAAACACAGGAATTTTGATCTCATATATGTACCCAATATTAACGGATTTTAGTTCATAATGATATCTAGTATTGGGAAGGAGACAGAAAATTACGTTGCACATCGGACTCTGTTGGAAGAGATTCTCGATTTAGCATATTATATGACTTTTGTCGAGAGGCAGCACCTCTATGGAAATATTAAAAGCAAACTGATATGTGGCGTTCACTTGTGGGAGTAGGTTAACACATGTTGCGTTTTCACGAATCGGAACTACTTTTTGCATGCGTATTTACCACAAGTACACGGAAATTAGTTGTAACACCCCAAGGAGGTCCTTTCGGTGATGGGCCATGTGTGTGTAGCCAGGAGGGGCTTGACATCAGAGAAGAGGACAATTTCTTGTACGCCTATATAATAATATTCTTATTCGATATGTACAGTTCACGTTTTTACTCAAAACAGTCATTGCCATCTTTATTTTCAATCCTGACAGTATTTTGTTTATGAATGTAACCACAAACTAGAAGTAGTTATCACTATAACTGTCTCAACTGACCTGGGATTTGCCTGTTAAAATGTATTTTATGCCAATAGGCGTTAACTAGAATAAGTCTTCTTGTCAACTTTTCCAATAAATCAAATTATTTATTGTGAGTCAATATTTCTTATTCCGCCCTCACCACTCTCCTGATCGTGTATATTCTCAGATACATACTATCAATAGAACACATTGACCACTTAATGTTTTTTCTGCTTTAGTGTATTATTTATATTATTTTTTTAGTGTTGTAGTAAGAAAGCTTTGGAAAGGGCCAGTGAATAATGAAGAAGATCATGGAGATCAAATTAGTACTTGACAAGATTATTGCCAAGAAAAATTCCTACGAGGTTCAATAAATGGACTGTTTCCAGATTGCAAATATGTGTAGAATTCCAAAGTTTGTTGCAACACGTATCCAGTCGTAAACCAGTAGTGTAGTCAGTAAAAAGCATCGATGTAAGCAAATTTTTGTATTTTTTTTCAGATTATTTTCTAATATTCCAAATATATTAAATGGAGTCGGTTCCCTGGCCAAACTTCGTTTGCCATCAAGAGGCTGTTTGAAAACCGCTATGAATCGTCCCATACAAAATGACAAGTTCCGTTCGTCCCGTTTTTCCTACTTTACCGGTTAACATCTGGAACTTTTATACACACAAACACGTAGGAACCCTTTGATGAACAAAAATGGAAAAGAATCATCCAAATCCGTTGCCCGTTGGTACCGGTGGTTGTGAGCCAATTCTTCGTTGACAATAACAAAGCACCACCATATTCAGCATTCTTTTAGTTATATATGTATAATTACAGTCTCTGCGTTATGACATTATTAAATAAACTTAGATAGCGTGGCAGTACAAACACAGCATGATATTATTATACATGAATTGATAACATTTTACGTCATTTACATAACTCTAATACTAGTATTTCACTTAATATTTCATTCAATTCCCTCACTCCGCCAACATTTTTGTTTTGTAAATTGTTGCATTCGTTTAATGGTCCATGTCTTTCTATTTAGCGTTCCTTTTTTTCTACATTTTCTCAAATGTAGAATAAATATCCTCAGAATTTCAGGGATTGTTTCGTTTTTTCCCTAGTCAACCTATCCCCTAAATCGCCTCCAATTATTCTTCTCTTGATACATTTTACTTGCATTGTATATGAGTAACGCTCGAGCGAATGAGTGTGTACATATGATGTTGTGACTTTATCCATCAAATGCGACTATAATCAGGAGGATCTTTTTCTTCCATGCGAGCTGGAGTCAGGAATTACAAACGAATCAGTAAGTATGTGAAGAGCTCCGGGTTTTGCCAGCCTGCTAGCTAAATAAATCTACCTTTGGTAAAATGCGATGGGTAATCTGGAGAAGTGCGAAACGATAATGAAAACTAAACTTCGAACTCTGAGAAGATACAAACACGCTACCTCTTAAGAGTGACTTTAATTATTGATTTCTCGAAGAAGTAAACATGTCTCTAAATCATCATTTGCTCTGTGTCTCATTTCAGCATGTTGGTTGTGTTAGCATGCCAATCTCAGTAATTTCTCTTTATCGCGACCATTAAACGTGCAGAAAGATATATCACTCGAGTTATTTGTCTCCTAAAACACAGCATACGGGTAATTTATATACGCAACTTAGTAGTCAACAAACCATTCTTACAGTTTATTTGCGACATAGCTGTAGGACGTTAAGTTTACAATACAGGCTAGTGCAACTGTAGTATCTATATAGTTTCACCTTAAATTTTATATTTTGTTACAACTGAATTATCAAGCATACAAACAGTACACATTAGTTCCATAACCAGGGCTCAAAAAAAAAACAAAAAAAAAATAAAAAGGTAAAGTGGCAAAATGATTCCACATGGAACTTCTTATGGCTACACTACTGCTTCATTCTTTTGACCAATCCTTTCTGTTGCACTATATTGAAAAAAATGGCATGTCTTCTATGTAAAGAAATAAGAAAAACCATGGAATGCACGAATATCAACACCTAAAACAAATTCTGTTTTTTATTTTAATAATATTCAAGATAAAAACTCCATACTGGTTACGCCTATGGCACGAAAAAATACATTATAAACAAACATTATACAAATTCTCTTCTTTACTATCACAAAAAATACTGAAAAAATCTTTTCGTCCAAATTTTTAATTTAAATCAATAATATTATTATACGCAAAAAATTAACCCTTTTCAGAGCCCCTTTCCTGGCTACACCACGTAGTTCCAGGCACCCGAAAGGCTTTGGGGTTTTTCATATTTCGTCATGTAGGATCTAAACAAAAAAATAGTCGGTTGAACCCGTGTAACACATCGTGACCCTTCCCTTGTGAGAACCCACGAGGATATAGAGGATCGCGGTTAAAGAATATCCGAGTTTGTGGAGAGTGGACTTGATAACATCAGGTGATTCTTTTCATAAAAAAAAACATCAAATATTGATACATTTCGCATGGGAGTGAATTCTTATTGGAAAGTATTAAATGACTCATTTGCCGGGACCTCTTAAAATACGGAACGAATTATATGGCCACAAAATGGGCGTGATACATGGCCCCATTTATCTGCTTAGATTAGCTTAGGACGATTTTTCATAAAATTCTGCCTATTTTGGATAGTCAGGCATTGGTGGGATTCTGGAAAATGGAAAATTGGCCACATTACCGGGGACCTCTGGGGAAACCTTACGGAACGCATTATTTGGCACCGAGTAGGCAAATCATGCTCAGGACTGCTCAGATTACCTCGGATGTTTTTTTGTATGAAATTCTTGCAAATTTTGATATGTCCCATGGCTGGTTTCTAGCGGAATAGCCAAACTTGGCCACATTTCGGGTCTTCAAGAATAGCTAAACCTTGATCCGTTTGTCGCCAATTTCTAAGCCGTTAAAACCTGGTCAATTCTTAGCTTGTCACGCTCAAATTCTTAAAATCATGAACTGACGATTTCCTTTTGAGTATAAATAGTTGAAATTTGCTGGAAAATACCTACAAAATTTGCAATGTCAAATCCGGGTCCACATATGACGCCGAATTGCCTCTAAAAGTGTAACTTTTTGTTCGGGCGCCCCTTCAGAAACATGCTAGGAAAATTTGATTTTTGCCCAGAACACAGTATTCCAGAAAACAGGAAAAAGTCACCAAAGTTTTCAAAGCAAAGGTGGTTCCCGTTTAAAATGTTAAAGTGCGTCAAAAGGCGCCGTTTGGTCATATTGACCCGAATGCAACAGGAAGGTTAATGTGCTTAGGAGAGTCGTTAGATTGCATTTTGATTTACGCCCTTTAGAAGGTTTTTACGCCTTTCCTAAGGCGTAACTTTGAATAATCGTTGATTTTAGTACATTACCGCTGTTTTCATAACCAAAAACTCATTACATTGCAGCATTCTACTTGCAGAGTCCAAAATGAATTCTTGAGGGATGTTGAGATTAGATTCGTCAATCGGACTCACTTTTAAGGTGACACACTTTTGGAAATTAGCTTCTAGCATTGCAACTGAAACTTCAAAGGCACAAATCTTTGCGAAGAAAGCATCCAACAAACACGTTGATTTTTTTTATTTTTGCTCTGGTCACTAGCGGAAATGCTTAAACAATAAGAAGCATCGGAAACGTTTTCAACTCATTATCTCAGTTGTGCTTTAGGAGGCGTGAGTAAGGGCACAATTCGGCATTGTGACGGCCATCTTTGGATTCCAAAGATGTTTCACCATAAAAACACTAGTATAATATGGGGCTTGCACAATTAATCTTTCTCCTCTCTTTCACCCCTTCACAAATTTGTAAACAACAGGCCAGTAAACGTCAAAATCCCATGCAAAATCAAAAACAGTGCAGAGCCCATTTGATGCGCCAGAAAAAAAATGGTTAGGTTTTAGAAAAAGAAATCCAGACTACATAACATTGACGAACTCAAATTAGACTAAAAGCTTTCATTTTCATGTCGTTCAGACACTTGGAAATACATTGGCTCTGTTACATGGAATCGGTCGATGGTGATGTTCGCTGGTTGGAATAAATTCCCTTACTAAATGCTGAGAGAGAACTCGCGAAGCAGAAAAAAACGTCATATGCAGCCCAGATTTCCAATGTGCCGAAACGTCAAAAATTGATTTAATGCAGGACCGAGATTGAGCCAGCCTTCGGGCCTGCCAAATCTCGTAATAAAGAAATAATAATAATAATAAATTTAATGCAGGCTATCTTTTTTGGCTCAAAAGTGAAAAGTATTGTATTCGCACTAACTGTTTATTTAAAAACATCATGTCGACGGAGCAGTTTTTTCCCAAGTTTGCTGATAAGTCTTAACACAAGATTAGTTATTTCTAATTGTCTGCTACGCTTGTGGCCATTGAAATTTCACTCAAAAAAGGCTATTGTATAAATTCGATGTGATGCAAAACGCAATCATTTTCTGCTTGAGAGGCGTCAATGTAAGGGTTTGACCGGCTTGCGCATGGTGCATAAACACAAAGTGGAATAAGAAAAACCTCAGCAATCAAAAAAGAAGACTCGTCTTCGCGAGTCTCGTCTCAGCTAAAAAGCACTCGAATGTCTCGAAGAATAGATTTTTCAAACTGGTTTTGATGGTTTTTGAGCGCCGTCGCATTGAAGTCTCCATATTAGAACAAATGTGGCGTTTCGTGACCGATTTTCTCTCAGATGGAGAGTGTTTGACATTTCGCTAGCTGTCAGTTCGTTCAACTAAGAATCGGATTCACTAGTCTGGAAGGCAATAGTGTTTCTAACCCAGCGTATTTCCGCTGTACCATCAGTAAAAACAAAATATGACAGCTTTTGGGAATAATTCGGAAAACCTAATTGAAGGAACCGTGTTCTTTGGAAGAAAAGCTTACCAATAATTTTTCAATTATTAATATCTCATCAAAGTTTATTATGACCACATAAAACTGCTTTACGACATTAACTGCGTTTTATGTGATTGTTTGTATGTTAAAATACAAGTTTATTGTACAAAATCAACGATTTTGACGTGTAACTTAAAATTTTTTCGTCGAAACGATTTTTCCCAAAAATAAAAATGGTCCAGAAGTGCAAGTATTTTCTTGTATAAAAACGTGAAATGAAGCACGCGCAAGGTGAACAAAAATGATTGTGACTGGTCGAAACCATTCGACTCCCGCCAGTTTTTTGTGTGCCGTGTGGGTGTGGGAATATGTGTGCGGGGAAACGAGGGTTAGATTCAAGCCATCAATCTCTCGGAATGGAATTTTTATTAAATCAGTTGATGGTGTATCCGCTGTTGTCGGGTTGGGTTAGCGAGGAGTAATCTCTCTCCATTACGATGGGGTTAGAAACACGAGTAGGGCCCCCCCACATTTTTAAATTTTGTTTTTTTTTTTTTTTTTTTTTCCACCGGGGGGAAAACCCAATATTTTAAAAAAGATATTTAAGGTTATGAAATGTTGAGGACAAACCCCAGAAATGAGCGTTCAGGGTAAGAGACAGTAGGCAGTGTTGCAAGAGGCAAAGAGTCACACGATGCATTTTGGATGTGAAAGTTTGGCAACACTGCCCCTTTTGGCCGCGAAGGGGATCTTTCAAATATAACGTAACGCGACCAAGGGGAGGGAGGGGGCAAATTGACAAATTTACCATTACGTATATTTTGAATCATCCCAAATGAAATGGCACACGCTATGACAATAACGGGGTTTTATGCCACTTCACCCTTCCTTGGTATGCTGACCAAGAGCAACTTCCTGTGAAGAAATCACTAGAGGAACACGAAAATTGCATAAAAACCCCTTAGGACATAGGCGCATATGACAATTTGTTGTCGGCGGAAAACGGATTCAGGTGGAGGAAAACATCCGCAGAAGAAAAAAAAGAAAAACAGGGAAAGTTAATCGGAGAGAAACTTTTGGGTCTGGGGGAAGTTTCGTTCTGCATTTCCACTTACCTTTGGTGTCCTAAAATCCCTGATTTGATGGCACGTGTGGTCCGCTCGGCGCCCGATAAAAATGCGCCAGTAATGAAGAAACAGCATCACGAACATGGGAGATGTAGAAGGACCCCAGGGCCGAGTAGACGACGTATCCGGCGTCGTTTGTCAGCTCGCAGTCCCCACGGGCAGGGGGACGGATTTGGGGACGTTTCGCCCATCCCTCCCACTTCCCAGCTCTCGGCAATCGAGGAGGAGAGTTAATGGTGCTGAAGCGAGGACGTATCCTGTTTGATAGCGAATGAAGACGGATGAATCGAATAATCCGGACGACACTGATGGCGATGATAGAATACCAGGATGCAGTGGAAAGTGACTTGCCAAGTGCGGTGACAGTAATTTCTATACACACAAGACCTGGTGTGTGCTTCTGCCACGTACCCGAGTAATAATAGGTATCTCTCACCTGTTTAGCCCGACGGTGGAAAGAGAATTAAAAGAAACAGAGGCCGGTGTATCATAATTTCTTTGCGAAGCGCCGATGACAATTTGTAGATCCGGAGTGCGGCATCTAGTGTTGACACATGATTTCTGTGCGGAAAGCAGAAAAGAGACTTCAGTGTGATGCCTACCATGCTTCCAGCACATATTATTTATTTGAGCCGGTTGCTCTACGCGAGAGAGGGCTGCTGAATGAGATCGGGTTATGTAGAGGATGTATTCTCACTCCTTTGAGAATTTGCCATCGGACGAGATGTTCAAATGACATTTGGAGATTATCAGTCCGCCCAGCGGGATCGCTATAGGATAAACGAAGTTCGAATTCATCAGATTTTGCACTACTCGTCGGTCGAAGGCTTTTGCTTGGAGGATTACTCCATCAAAAATTAAGCTTATCGAGTTTTAAGTCACATCTCGCATAAATAACGTTCTACGACACCTCCGTCCATCGTGTAACCCGTGTGTACCGTTACATCCTCAATAACCAATATTGAGGATAAACCATTACGCTCACCATTAATCCCGAGATATTACATGTTGTTCTTGCTCTGGGATATACCAGAGTTTGTGCGCGTTACTACTAATGCGAAAAAATAGAGAACTTTGGATCCGTCCTACCTGAACGCTCTCAGCATACCCCGGACCGGTTTCTTAAAGATAGCTGGTTCGGTTAGTAAAGTTATAGTGTCCTAAAGTTTAATCAGTATGACCATCCAAATTTACTTGAAATACTTTCAAAGGATTGGACAGCTGTGTTTTGTAGGCCTTATCAATGTATCCTATGCTATTCAACTATCCAAATAGCTCTTATATACTAATTAGCTACCTCAATCTAAATTTCCATAGTGTTTTATTCTTCAGTGTCCGCCATCCTTATACTCGCTCCCAGCATTAAACATACATAGCCAAAGACGATCAATGAAGTTGTTCCGTATTAATCGCTAATTTATATGAGCATGGATACTGTAATAGCCTAGTCTTACCTCGGTGTAAGTATCCTAGCTCTCTACTCATAAATTCTCCACTTCAGAGACAATTCTTTGATTATGTTAGTTTTATCACGTATTTCTTATTACCCGAGACCGAGCGATTTAGTGCACGACTAAGGGCTGACGTGCAGCGTGTTCGGAACCAAAACGCGTACCAGCATCAATCATGTTCCAGTCAGTCAGCTCAAGTCCCCCTATGTTGGCTGCTCGGTCCTCTCGTTTCACTTACGCCACGTCAGTAATCAATTAATAGAAGGCGAGTTGAAGAAGTCTCACACGTAACATGATCAATTGCCCTCCACGTTCTGTAGTATTGACGCACAATCGCTTCTGCTGCGCACTCCTACATGAGTCCTATGTATGCCCTCTTATATCTTGGCGCGGTCGTTACTGCTGTCTTGACTTTTGCCTGCCGGAATCTGCACAGAGAACCATTATGTATCAACCTCCTGGCTGTTGTTAAAAGCACGATAAGATCTATGTTGACATGTCTTAGCCCACTCTCAATCAATTTGTCTCGGAGGACCGCTCTCTTCTATCTTTCGCAGACTCCCACCCCGTCAGGAGATCATCTTGCGAAAGAAATTCTTCACATTGTCGATAACACACAACTTCTCACACACTGTCTCGCGTAGTCGCGGCATACCCTCAATGAGTGCCTGACGCTCCCTCGAGCTTTGCATTGCTTCACCGCCTTCTTATTCGTAGGTGTTCGGCGAATGTTCAGCAGTCAGCACCCCTAAAAATCGCGAGTACCGGTCTGGATAAGAACTCCTCGTAAGAGCCGTCTTTGCGTTGTGAAAACTGAGTGTTTACCACATTACGCGTTGTCAAACTCTGTCTTACGGAGAATAACCCTTTTTAATCCTTCTGAGAGTTCGAAGAGTTTTGAACTCGGCTACTGCTTCCAAAAAGTCAGACACCGAAATTTATGTCTGAGCAACGATGGTGTCTCTGATTCTCTCGTCTAATGGTTGTCGCAGTGTGTCGTGCCACGTTTGTGAATTCACCACGTGAGCGAGTGAGCTTTTCAAGTAGCACTGATATAGTTGTCGCCTCACCATCTTCGCACATCGCCTGTTACATAATTCCGCACGCTATTTCGCTCCATTTTTACCATAAAATCTATCAATGGAGAAACCTTCCACCAACGGATTGCTGGTGTCATGCTATCTTTTCTATCAGATCTAGGGCCTCGCGTTTGATCATATTATTCCCAGTCCTGTGTTAGCGATACACGTGATATCTTATTCGATTTTAGAACGTCTAGGACGCCCGAGCCTGTAGTCTTCCTGATACGTAT
>NW_018736188.1:0-39337 GCF_002204515.2 Aedes aegypti | reverse complement strand
CTGGGCATAGAGTATAATCGTACCTGCCACACGATATACGAATGCAAAAATGGAAACTTTGGTAAAGAAAGCTCTCAGTTAATAACTGTGGAAGTGCTCATAAAAACACTAAGCTGAGAAGCAGGCTCTGTCCCAGTGAGGACGTTAATGCCAAGAAGAAGAAGAAGAAGAAGAAAAAGATGTGAATAAGTTCTCAGTTTATTCGACAAACCAGCTAAATATTTCATGGGTGCACAACAGCAACAGGGTAGCGGATCACAGGGATTTAGTTGAAATCTGGAAACGTAGCTCAATCTTGAAATCTTGAGCGATTTCACAAACCAGATTCTGGATTAACAGCTCAGCAGGCTTCTAGCCCCGAGGTACTTCTCGCTAAGCAAGTTCGGAGGAGCTCTTACCAGCTCGAAAGCGGAAATGGAATGAAACTAAATCCAACGAAGGCATCATGTTTTATAACCTTGGAATAGCAGATGATGCTCCTCCCTTTTGTGCTCTTCGCTTTCTGATCGACCAATCTGGGAAATGGGTATGTGCCAATAATGTGTTGGGCTTGGAATTACTAGAAAATTGCGGAGAATACTAATACGTGAGAAATTGGTCGAACATGAATTGTTGGAATGATTGGCATTCCCTAAATATTCAATACGAGCTATTGATAATGAATAGTTTTCTTTATTATGACGGTAAATTTCTGATCCATGGGTGCCAAAATTATTACAATTTTTCAATGAGAATGTCTTTTCAAAAGCATGTTAAATATGTCGCAATTTTGTTACATGGGATAATTTTGCAAATCAAAGTGTTCCCATAAAATATGGAACATAAAAGGCGCTGTTGGAAAAGCCACTCTATTTTACAATATTTGTGAAATGTTGAGCACTCACCCCGACGGCACTGCAGCAGCGTCCGCGAGTACAATCTCAAATGGTTGAGTCATAAATTATTCATGACAAATGAAATTTTGTATGAAGCCGTGAAATTGATTTACGAATATTAGAAGTTATAAATAAAGTCGGAAATATTTCTCTTTTAACTCTTTTCCACAAATTTGATGGCTCTGAAAAGAACCGATGGCTTTGTTAGCTTCGATGTTGTTACGGATAAATAACACTGCTCGGACCAGCAAAACTCAGGGGGCTTCTGGTATTTGCTCCTAACGGGATTGCTTCTTGACCACCAATGATGATTTCATCACGAGTCGAAATTTTGAAGCGCGGGTCAACAGCTCCTCGGCCGATGAAATTTGCGGCGGCGATGACGATTGCTGGGTGAACGCAAACAAGCGCTGAACCACAAAGCGAGAATGACTCGCCCGACCGTGTTCACAGTTCGATCGCAAATTCACCTGTGGACTGCTTCCTCTTCTTCTTCTAGGCGGCGGCAGCGGTGATGGCTGTAGCTTCGGACGGCATCTTCTCTCGCTCGCTCGACAGTTTGATTTGAGCGAAGCAAGATAAACGGGGGGGTCGATCGCTATCGATGTCTGTGCCTGAGAAGCACGCCCGGTCAGAGCAAGCCGATCTGTCGCCTGCTGAGGTGCGGGCCAATCGGAGAGTGAAAAGCAAATGACGTCAAATTTTCTCTAGCCACCCCTATTTATAGATTTGCTTGAAATCAACGTTCTATTTTAAAAACAGTTATTAAACTATTTGGACAGGTATGTGGGATTCAGTAAGTAAACGACATGAAGCTTTGATGTCTTATCTTTCGATCGAGGTGCTAATCAAGAAATTTCGTTAAGCCAGCGAAAAGTTATAAACGTTTAAAATATTTCATGCCAGCGTAACGCTCTTGGTTTTGAAATTCCAATTTCACTCCTGTATAGAGAAGAAAGACGTACTTCTACGTCAAAACAAAGTTTTGATTTTTTATTAATAATGGGATAGAGACATTTTAAATATTTGTTTCATTTGGCTTAAATGCCCTCAATGTGATTTTTTTGAGTTAACATTGTGACAACATGTCTACTTGAAGGTTTCAAATAAAACGCTTTTGGTTTATGTGGGAATATTATTAGTTGAGTTTTGGAAGTATAAGGAGAAATCTTCCATACTTGCAAAGTACGAAGAAAAAATATCCAAACTTTTTTGCAATCGACTACAGATGACACTCAGGGTTCGTCCTTTGGCGGAGAGGCCTTTGTCATCAGCAAACACAGATTTTTGACATCCTTGAGGCAAATCAGGTAAGTCAGATGTGAAAATATTGCATAATATTGGTCCCAAAATGGTGCCTTGAGGAACTTCAGCTCTTATTGGAAGTCTTCCAGACCTGGAAATCTGATAATTAACCTGAAGTATACGATTTGATAGATAACTTTGAATTGTTCACACGAGGGTGAAATGCGCACTAAATATTTATTTTTCTGATAAAAAAGATCTGAGAAGCATAGTGACCGTATGCAAAGCGCTGGGATCACGTGTGCCCAAGTGAGCGAATATATTCTACTTCAGTCCCCCTACCCTTCCATGCTTCATCACCATTTTCCTCATTCTGGATGCTACCGGGAGCACACCACCATTTGCATACATTTTGTTTATTCATGCCCTGTAACATCTCCCGTAATGAAGTGGTGGGTGGCGGTTCTTCTTTGGCTTACACTCCTTCTTCTTGGGTACCTACCCCCAAAACAACCTGTACTGGGGTAGGACTCCCGTCCTTTAGTGCAGGATTGGCAGAGGGATTCCTTTTCATCTCATGTGTCGTCACTTTTTGGTTCGTCAGTCAGTCAGCCAGTAGCCGTCGATGCGATGCGGGAACCCCCTCTGTGTTGGTCCAGAGGGAGGAAACCTGGCGGGGTGAAAAAGGATGAACCCTCATGCACCAGATGTTGCTGGTGGTTTTGCATGCTGGAGATCCTAACTGTATCGCTCCTTGAAAGGGTTACTAGGTGGATTAAGGGTTGCTTTTGATACTGTGTAAGAGGTACAATTTTATAACTTTAATGCTTTTGTTTGCAGTTCTGTTGCATTTTGAAATCATTAATTATTTGTGGCAATGTGCCCATCATTGTGTGTCACGTACAGATCGAGGATTCACCTGAATCTCTTAGGAATTGTCATAATTGGTCATTAATGATAATGATAGCTGTAAAAGTACTTTGCATTACTAGAAGCTGAGAAGACGCTTCTTTGATTTTTTATTTTAAAAATCAATATTCAGCAACACTTGGTATCGAAGCGTATCGATAATGGGCATCCTAGTTAGTCCTAGAGTTTTAACGGATTGATCGGAGTCGAAACCAACTCCGGCTATATCCTGAATATTCAGATTCTCTGTGGGTATAGTATTCAATGCCGTGGGAATATTTCAGAACTAAGTCATCCTTTCCATAATAATGGCATCCATATAGATATCTTCACGTATTGCTCTTGCCGCTACTGAAAAATAGATTCCTTCATCGACAGTTCGGGTCGCCGAAAAAGGTGCGGGCTTGGTTCCATCCATATGTTAAGATGTTCAATTTATACACTGCAACTTCTCCAGATGAGGGAAAACCGGTAGAATATCGACTGGAAAAGTCGATCTTCTGGCACAGTAAGGATCTGTCGAAACACTTTCTCGACGTCTAAAGCGAGGAGAATATTTTTTGTCCGACTTTGTAGTGTAACTTGCAGGCCGTGTTACTCCCAGCCTAGCCCGTCTCCAAGCCTCAGGGTCGGCGCTACGCTCGTGACACTCCGTGAAAGAAAACACTCATAGATATACCGTAATCCGGGGTAACATTGATCAGTTTTTAGGATATTTCTTAAATATTTCATTTGAAAATGCAAATGTTGCAAGTTTTATATTTTTAAAACAAGTACTGCCACCAAAAGCTCGTGACTATATACTGTATTTTGTTTTTTGAAATATTTAAGCATGTTAAAAAAAATGTTTTAGCTGATTTTTTATTTAGCTGATATGGGGTAACATTGATCACTATTGTAAACAACGCTCGGTAATATTTAAAATGTCGTTGCTTACTTAAATCATGGCTTCTGAAGCTGAATATGATGGCCAAACTCTTACAAGTCATTTACTTTTTGAGTTATTTTAAAATTAAAAACACCTCGAACCGCGGAATACGCCTAAAGGTAGGCAATTTCCTAAGGATATTTTACATTCCTAACAGTAATTCGTTAATGTTGCCTAATTGGACATTCTTTTGAAAATTTTGACAACGGAATCGTTTTTGGCGATGCCATTTTTAGCAAGAATAACATTTTCCTTGCTCATATCGTTTGCACAACTTATGTGAGACATGAATTTTCGGTAGTGTCATCCTTAACCATTGAAATCGTTGTTTCAAAAAGTTGTTAAATTTACGCATGAAGTAAATGCAATTTTCGCAAGCATCTTTATTTTCATTAGCTCATGAATATAAGGAGGAGAAGCGCAATTCATGCTTTGAAAATATTTTATCAATAAATGATGACACGAACTTTTTACGAGATGAGTCATTCCGATCAATGTTACCCCGCTGATCAATGATACCCCGGATTACGGTACTCCAGTAAAACACCCTGTATTTCCACTTCTTTGACGTCCTACTTCCTCTACTCATGACTCATAATCTTCCTCTCTTTCCTTGCGTCCGTCCCCAAGACCGGACGAAGCCTCCCACTTTCTTACGACTACTCCAACATTACACTCAACGTTCTTCGTGGCCTCTCGCACTGCAGCACCTCTTCGTAGACCTCCCGCCTGTGATCCGTGGATTAACTGGTAAAACCTGGTTTTTGTGGCACACTCGATAGTCGAACTAGATACAGGGTCAACGTAGGTAGGTTACGGTGGTAACAAACCAAGCCGCGATGGTCATTTAAATTAAAAACCGCGAGGTCCTGCATGTCCAGTTTCTCACACACTTCTTCTCTTCTTTCATTTAAACTATCTTTCCTCTTGGTTTGGATTTTCACTACCTGAACTTTTATCAAATTTCTCCGAACTTTCTGTATTGCTGAAAAGCGCGACTGCTATCGATGAAGACCACCAGGCTTATCAAGTGTCTTGCTGATGATCGTTGACCCATGTCCATTGATGACGCAATCCGGCTTATCATGGCCACCCATTTTGCCACCCCCATGGACGCCCATTCGTGTGGTTTAGTGCAGCCCTGGTGGTGACTAGCGGCACTACCGTTGTCCTGAGCAATATTAATTGCGTTCGTAGGAGCTTCTGAGACGTTCTACTTCTACCTTTCTACAATCCTTTTGTTTTTCCTCTACAATTAAATAACGAAACTACACACGACAAAGCTCATCAACACTAGACATCACACAGACACTGATTACAGTAGGATAATGGATCTTAAATCATCCTGCACTATTTGCCCTACCACCCTACCACTCGTGCACTGGTCCATAGCCCCGTGTAGGCTAAAGCCAGTTAACTAGATTGTGTGGTAGAACAGTTGTACATGTTGAACTTGAGTTACCAAAGTTCAAAAATTAACAACGTCCTATATGTGCTAATTGTGTTCATCTAGCAAAGTGCAAGCTACGCCGATCGTCATCTCGTTGGTACCTACTAAATCCCTGAAAATGTCCAATAGAATTTCGTGAATAGGCATGATTTCGAAGGTGCTTCAGAAGCCATGAGAGTTTAGCCTATGTCTTTGACAACGTCCAGGCTTTATTTTGTTCATCTTGATCGGATAGATGGAGCAAACTGAGTCTGCACTCGATGTACATTGTATAATCCGTGGCTGAGAGAGTGGAGAGGAACGTTGGTACTAGCCAAATGTACATCTTTCATTTAATAGCTCTTCTTTACTGTGAAGCTCTGCGAACACATCATCATTGCTTTTGCGATGAACTGAGTTGGGTTGCTCCGTCAACGCAAGAGCATCTTTCACAAACGTGTAAACTTTTCATCCCGCAGAGCACGGACGCTCAGTTTGTGTATGGGTAAAATCGCTTCTCTTTTGTAGTTGATCATTGAAAGAGAGAGAATGATGGTAAATCAAGAGCACGGATGAAGCCTGACAACGTCATCATGCCGTAAGCTACGAAGTGTGAGCTTCGCCAAACCGTGAGTACATACGCAACGTTGCATGCAAGTCACATAGCACAGACACACAAAAAGCGCTAGAGAGTAGAGAAGTTTGGAACCACACACGTTAGCTCGAAAGGAGATAGTAGAAACAAGGGGAAGTAGAAGACAGGCCGGCCTAAACCTCGAAAAGCCATGTCTTAGTGAAAGTTAAGAAAATTTTGTTTGTCTTGTGTTTTTCTGTTTTTTATAAAGTAATCCTCCTTCCGAAGCTGTATGGAGCCAAAAGGGAGGGACACCTCTGCCCGTGATGAGAAATAGGATAAGATCAAGTTCTGTTATTCTGTCGGGATCTGTTGGTTATGTTCAAGTGGTATCAATTAATAAAGTATTAGATTCCGTCGAGGCGAGGTTGAAGCATGGGTCTGCTCACTTGTTTGCGCACACTGTTGAGTATTTGGAAGCTGAGACTTCTAGCCGGACTTCGTAAAACACGTGGAAAATGATACAGTGATCATCAAGACAGAACCAACAAGACTAAAGACGGAGCCAGGTTCGAGGCAACGGGAAGGATTTACCAAACTAAGTAACATTCAATTTGATCTAGTAAATTTTGCAAACGCATTAAATTGGCTATGAAATACTACTCCTGGAGTGAAAACATTCGATGATGTACAAATTTACGATCCATTTCCATATTATGTCTGGTATTGGAAGCCACCTTTTAAATTGGCCAATTAGAATACATCATCAAAATGTAATGTCGAAATTCTAATTTATATTTTCAAATTTGAAATGACAATATTTTTCATGAAATGGTACGAGGCGGCGAAAGATGAATCACGAGCTAGCTTCTTCTGCATTTAATGGCAAATCTAATATTTAGAGCTGGCATAAACTTATTTAATATTGTTCTCCTTTGGTAACCCTATAACAAACCGAACCCACTTCTTCCAAGCAACTCTGTAGCAAATCTCCCGTATACACATGAGTGCCACCAAACCATCGCCACACCGCAACATCGGCAACAAACAGCTGTTGACATTTGAAGTTTTCGAAATTAACTGGGAAAACGAACTCCCAGCACCAGGAATACGTGAAGGACCGAATATCTACATATTCATGGAAGTTCGACCCAACGTTTCCACACACACGGTTCCCTGTTCTGGGATCAAATTAGTCCATCCCGGGCTGCTGCTGCTGTGGAAGACGACGAATATTTACAGCCATTAGGTTTTAAAATAAACAATTAAGTTTGGTTAGCTGCTTTCCGGACTGCGGCAGTTCGAAAAAGGACAAATCTGTTTGCAGTTCGGTTTTTCTGGTTTGCTCGTTCGTTGATGGATGGCTCCGGCTGTAATCCATTCTGTTTCCGGTTTACCCCGTATGAATGGAGGTTCTAGCTATAGCTGTTTGTTTGCTTATCTGCTGTATGACACAATAGAGACACATACATGACATCATCGGTGCGGCGAGGTGTGGTAGAATTTTGTTGAAGTGAGGGGACAAAATGCATAATCCCATATCATCTAATCAATTCCCGGCTCAAAAACTGTCCCCCGAGATGGCTCGTAAAGATCTGAATCTGGTGCGATGGTGAGTGTGCTTTTGTGCCTTCGGGGTAGGTTTCATTTTACACTGAAGCCTCCGTTTACGTAATGAGTTGGGGGAACGTCAATAGAATTTCTCATAAATGGAATCATTAGGTAAATGGAATTTGTGCATAATCAATGGAGTTCTAGAAATACAGTTTGAATGAAATTTCAACAAAAAAAAAGAGTTACAGCTTGTGAAAAACTTTGTAAGCTATATACCCTGGCTATAAGTCCTGGTGTGGCACATCAGCTACAAGCTTTGTGGGAATCAGGCCTTCAGATCTACAAACGTAACCAGTAATCCCTCTAGGGCTTATTGACAACATATATACTGGTATAGGCTTATGTTAATATTTTCTATTAGGTTTTGAGTGCAATAACCATATTGGGTTACACCAGAGCTCTTTTGAGTAAAAGTCTCCAGACCTACGAGCGTAACCATTGCTATTTCGGATGATAATGATCAAAGTTGATACCTATATGGACTTATTTACTATGAGTACTAAGACTGTGAAAATTAACCATGAGCTATTTGGGTCCTTGAGATTCACTAACGCAACCAATAATCTCGAGAAGTTTGCGGTATTTTGATTTCGTTGCATGTTCCTGTGGGATTTGCAACGGAGTCAAGATCAATCGTACTCGGTTCGCATTGTTTTACTGCCAAAAAAAAGCTCGATTTCAATCGTCGATGAATTACCAACTGGTGAGCTCGTTTTAAGCTCATGATAACACATTTTTATAGTGACAACCTTACGTTGACGTAGTTTTCAAACAAACTATTGTTGGTTTGTCACTTCTTGTGCCGTCATAAACCCTTATTCCTGTTTCATATAATTTTAAAATACATTTCTTTTTTGTCGTTACTAAACAGAACTTTAAAATAGTTCAACATTTCAATGTAACCTTCTACCAATATCGTTTCACCACAAAACAAAAATGCGAAACTAGTTTTTAATAAGAGTTGTGTTTTCCTCCTTATCTATGGATCGCATCACCATAGGTAACACCCACAACTTTTTCCTCCCTCATCAATGAACATCCTCCTAATGTTGATTGTGGAAATGTAGAGGTATTTTCGGTATCTAGAAGCAACAATCCCAATTGACTGTAAAGACTAAGCCGGCGTCGTTATTGCTCAATAGTATGAGATTTGATGAAATATGCACATGGAGAGTAAGCAAAAAGACTTTTCCCTTATTAATTTGGATCGAAGTGCAATCTTACCAGTTCCGATCAATCACAGAGTTACAACCATTGTCATGTACAGTCAGTCTATGCTATGCCTTGTTCTACAGGCGTGGCCAATAATCTCTGGCAGGTTTTTGAATCATGTTTATACCTATACCAAATTTTAGTACAACGTTTTAGTATTCAAGGTTATTCAAGACCTGCTACAACACAAATCATCAGATCTACAAGTGTAACAATTGATTGATAGTTTAATTTCAAACAAATAAAACTAACCATATTTAAGCTTGTCAAATTCTACTAAATTTTGCGTTCCACGGCTGTTTAGGGTATCCAATAACTCCTTGGAATACAGACCTTCACACCTACAAATGAAACCAGTGATTTTTCGGAGGTTCATGACCAACATTCGTACACATAAAAGCTCAAGAAAAAAAAATTCTGTAATGTGTTGAGTACAAAATCCGTTTAAGGTTATACTAGAAATCTTTTCAGTATAGGTTTTCAGATCTTCGAGCATAACCGATGAAAATTCGAACGAATACGAAAAAGCTTGAAACTCACCCATACAGATTTAGTCCAATAGCAAATTACTTGTCATGTCTAAAAGTTTGGTAGTTGTTAAAACTTGTTGTTTAGCCAAAAATATGATAAATCAATACTAAAAGTTTTGTTTTCAAAGTTTAATCACATTTTACTGGCTTTTTTCGGTGATCGCGATACTACTCAAAGTGGAAGGGAGCAAGGAAAGTAATGAAAGAATCTGATGGATAGAATCGCAAGCGAGCGATGAGAGAAATGAATAGAAGTTGAAAACTAACAGAGGGCCACATTTGAACAACACAATCGAAACGACAAATTGTTGCCTAACGTCCTGATCTTGAACGGCTAGATGTTGTAGCGTTGGTCACTACTAACACTAGAAAGGCAAACATTTGTCGCCTCGATTTGTTAACTTTATTGTTTCGCGGATATTACAGTTCATCGATCGGTGGCATATTTTCGGGGATTTATATGAAAGTCGCGTTACTTATTGGATTTTTCGCGCCTCGTCTCATATGCCCCTTATTCGCCCAAATGATCTTATTCGAACCGAAGTTTTGTAATTTTTTCGCCAATTAGATTTAAGTAACGAATCTGGCTACTGGGCACCACAGCTCAAATTTTGTGAGAATTCCAGCCCTGAACAGTATGAGAATGGAGGTTTAGATTTTATGGGAAACCTGCTGAGGCTTTTGTAGGAATTCCACATAGGACTATGGCCCCGAAGATAGAAGTAGAAGTAGCCCCGAGATAAAAGTTAATAAACATATGGAAAGGAAAATTGCACAAATAAAGTTGAGCTAAACAACAAATAAAAATTGGGATTTCACATTACGAATCTCAAAACGATCCAACTAAGCTAAGTTACCACGAAGGATAGTTCTAACGATTATTCAAAATTAGTACTTAGAATCCAGCTACCAAGCAACAATTGTTTTTCAAAATTTGAAATTTGTTTTGATATTGAGCTTCAAATTAAATTATTGAACTTCGTATGTCATGTGAGAAAGTAGACAAAACAATCAACGTGCCAGGTATTGGAAGAGTGCTCTTTGTAATCCACACAAAATGGTGCCACTGACGTAATCTAGGCAGCCTTGGTTTATGTATATCCAAGAAATGCATGCTATCAGGTCTACAAGCGTAATGATTGCCTTTTTATGACTCGTTCGTTTATTTGACACTCAATCGCGGTAATTGTCTGCCCGATGGCCAGGATCCTCAATCCAACACAAAGGGGTCAAAATGCAAAAAAAAAAACAGGACAAAAGAATAAAACTTTTACACAAGACAAGCTAAGGAAATTTTGAATTGCGACCATATAAATCGCGCGTGCCCGACACACCTCTAATAGGAACATTATGTTGTCTACCTCAGGTCGCAAGGGTATCCGATAGTAGCGCTCTGAAAGCGTTCATATAAGGAGTTCCTGAAGGAATCTTTAAAAAATATTGCGGAAGAAACCCGGGTCTGCCTCTTTCAATGTCCACGCTTCGTGCCCGTAGAGAGCCACCGGAAGAATCAATGTTCTATACAGGGCGAATTTTGTTTTCGTTTGCATGCTGCGGGACTACAGCTGGTTACGTAGTCCGTAAAAGGCCATATTCGCAGCCGCAACACGTCTTTTCACTTCGCGGGAAACGTCGTTGTCACATGTCACAAGTATTCCAAGGTAAACAAATTCTTCAACAACTTCAAACACATCCCCCTCAGCACCTACACCACCAAGCATGACTCTATCTCTACCTGCAACCATGTACTTTTGTTTGGTAGAATTAATGGTCAGGACTATCCTCGTTGTCTCCCTCATTAGAGACACGAAGGCTTGCGATCGATTCCAATTAGGTCTATATCGTGCGCAAAGCCAAGGAGCATGTGCGACCTTGTGATAATAGTGCAATTTCTCTGCAAGCCAGATCTTCTCATAACAATGTTGAACAGTAAATTCGAAAGTGTGTCTCCCTGTTTCAACCCGTCTAATGTCACGAACGAGGTTGACACCTCGTCGATTTCGAACCATCCAGCGTAGCACGTATCAGCCTAATTTGTTTCACCAGAAAACCATGTTCAGACATTGTCTACCACAGCTCATTTCTTTTCGAAATCAATAAACAGATGGTGATTCTGCAAGTTATATTCCCGGAATTTATCTAGGATCATACGCAAGCTAAACATCTGGTCCGTTGTGGACCGGCCCTCACGAAAACCAACTTGGTATTCGCCGACGAAGGACTCTTCGAGCGGTCTCAGCCTGTTAAACAGGATGCGCGGCAGAATTTTGTACACCGAATTCAGCAGGGTAATTCCTCTGTAATTACCATACTCCAGTCTGTGCCCTTTCTTGTAGATAGGGCGTATGAGGCCATCAAACCAGCCGGTGGGCAATTATTCGTCCTCCCATACCTTCAGGAGTACTCCGTGGATCGACTGAAAAAGCTGCTCACTTCCGTGCTTGAGGAGCTCGACCGAGAACTCGTCCTTCCCAGCAGCCTTCAGCTCGCTGATAGCCTTTTTAACCTCCCTTATGGTCGGTGAGGCCACAGCTTGATCTTCATCATCCATGTTCATCCTGTTCCTCGCTACATTTCCATTTCCACAGTTCAACAATTGCTGAAAGTGCTCCTTCCACCTGGCAGCCACCGCCATTTTATCGGTCAGCAAATTCCCTTCTAGATCATTGCACATGGCGGGCACTGGTACGGTATTGTGCCGCGCACCATTGACTGTTGCATAGAATCTCCGCGTATCATTCCGGTTCATGCTTTTTTGAGCGTCAGCTACCACACTTTCTTCGTGCTGCCTTTTCTTTCTGCGGTGGATTCGCTTTTCTTCGGCTCTCGCTGCCCTGTACCGCTCTCTGTTCTGTCGGGTACTGGCCACAAGCATACGGCTTCTGACGACATTCTTCATGTCTGTCACTCTCTGGCACTCTTCATCGAACCAGTTGTTTCGTCTTCGTCGTTGACCAGTGCTGATCACTTTCCGCGCCATTGTTGTCACAGCTTCGTGGACAGGGTCCCATAGGCTGTCGACGTCTCCAGCAACGTTGAATCTTCCCAACTGCTCGTCTAGTTGCTGACGGTACTGCGCAGCTACCCCATCAGTCGACAAGCGTTGTATATTGAAGCGCAGCGTTCTGTTTGTTGTTGAACTCGTGACGCTGGATAACCGCGCCTGAATTTTCGCTACAACGAGATAATTATCCGAGCCGATATTTGGGCCACGGAAGGTCCTGACATCCATGACATCTGAGAAATGTCGCCCATCAACCAGCACGTGGTCTATTTGGGAGCAGGCATTGCCACTCGGGTGTCGCCAGGTGCGGATATTCTTTCGTGCGAAGTAGGTACTGCTGATTGCCATCCCTCTAGCAGCAGCGAAGGTTACTAGCCACAGGCTTTCCGTTCCAATGACTGGTCGGAAGAAATCTTCTTTCCCGATCTGCGCATTTGCGTTACCGATGAATATCTTGACGTCTTGTTTTGGGAACTCTCCATAGGCCTTATCCAGGCTCTCATAGAACTCATCCTTCATGTCATCGGGCTTATTGTTCGTTGGCGCATATATGCTGATTAGGCTGTAGTTCGGTTCCCACCGAATAATTCGCTTCATATGCTTCCCAATCACTATGAAGTCAACTCCACGCTCTGCTCTGTCGCCACCGCTGTAGTAGTTGTGGTACTTGAATGAAGTGTTGGCGATGGGGTCCACCGTTCGGAATTCGCGTTCTCCGGTTCTCGGTCAGCGTATTTCCTGGATAGCTGCCACGTCTTTGCCGACATTCCGCAGTTCACGAGTCAGAAGCCCAACACGCGCGGGTTCATATAAAGTTCTCACGTTCCAAGATACAACTTTCCAATCCTTGTCCTTTATTCGTTGCCGGGTCTGTTGCCGTAAAATCAATCCGTTTGCTCTACTTTTGCCTTCCTTGGTTGGTGAAGAGTCTTCGATAGGCCACCTTACCAGGGTTGCGCTACCTACATCGTGCTAGAGGGGCTGCCTCCTCGATGCTGACACGATACAGCATTGTCCGTTTGTTCTTTTCATGATGACCATGGTCATAGCCGTCACAACCATCCACCTTTATCAGGGCTTTGGACCTGTAGCTCTGGTTCTCAATAGTTTCAAGTTCTTTTGGACATGCTACTGGGGTGAGCTGTCATGCGCTAGCGGTGTTCATTATGCATGTGAAATACGGCAGACTTCAATGGGCTACAAGATACATGGTAGTTACTCAAGGGAGTTTAATAAAAAAAAGCATTGTCGGAACCAAAACTTGGTTCGTCATCATCGATGAATCTCCGGTTACACCTGCAGCTTCAAAGAGCTTTAAATGAAATATTTTTTAGAAAATCAAAGAATTTTTTAGAAAACACTTGTTGAAATTCGAGCTCAACATACATCTGTTCGGACGTTCACGTGAAAAAGGTTATTATTGTTGATCTGAAGCTCATATTCAAATGAATACTTGAATAGCCTTAGATTTGCGTAACACTCAAAACACAGATGATCACTGTTATTTGAACCTGTGTTAGTAATATTTGTACTGATAAAATTCGCGATGATCACTGGTTTCTATCAAATATATGAAAACCTGTACTTCAAAGAGTGTGAGAGTTCAAAAAGCTATAATCTGACATTACTAAAAATGTAGTTGCCTGATGTTACTTTTATATTTTTTTATATTTTAACTTTCAAATTGGAATGTCGCGTAGCCTCAAATGGATTTAAATCCTATTCACGTAATAATACGTTCATGGTATTACGTGAAAACAAGTAGCTTAATTGGAGGTTCCAGTGTACCAGATCAGGAGGCAACGCTCGCTTTGGGACCGATTCTGTATCTAGAAATCCTGAAATCAAATAAATGAACCCGGGGACAAATGTTGCATAAGGGCAACTGCAGGATGGCAGCGTCCCGGTCCAAGGAAAGATTGCATTGGGATTAGAAATAAATTATTTTCCTATCCACTATCAGTGACTGATGCTCCGGCTGCTACTGCTGCTGCTCCTGCTGTCACAGTTGCATCATCTGAGCCGAGATGGGAATTTATCTAAATGTATCCTTCGATAGTGGAAAGATTTAAACGTGTCCTGTGCCATAGGGCTTTTTCAGTCGTTTGGACAATGTTCATGAAATTCCAAGACGAGTTAGATTGTCGTTTCGTAAAATTGGACTGGTTCAACGAACTCGGAGATACAATATCACTCTCGGTGGAATATTGGAAGCCAATCTCCGATGACTAATGGCCTTTGGGAAATTTGGTTCTTGAACATTTTGTTACGAATCGATTCACCTTCTGTTCATCGTAAAATGATGTTCGATGTTTTAGGATTCTAGTTGGGCTGCGACAGGAGAGAGAACGGATCTAATTTTCATTTGCTATTGTAACTTCTTCTGTTGCTAGGTTGTATTTGTTTAGGACTACCATGTGGCTCCAGGCTCTGAAATCCAACAATAAGGGTTTTAATGTTTATTGAGGGAAAGCTATCATAGTCTTGCTCTGCGATAAGTTAGTTTAATGAACATTTATTTGAAAGCTATAAAATCAGAAAACGTGTTTGAACTGTTTTCATTCCTAGCAAAACTGCTGGAAGAATTTCCTTTCAAATTCTTTGAAAAATTTCAAAAGTAGAGAATTGCCTGGAGGCAGATTCGAAGCTTCATTGAAAAAATCATGTAGAATTGTGGGTGGACCACACCAAGAAAAAAATCTTGAAGGAATATCTGGAATTTATCCAAGATGATTCGTTAGTTGGTGAAGAGATTTCTTTTGCTATTGAAAATCTGCAGTGAACTCTCCGTTACTCGATATTGCGTTCATCAATACTGAGTTATCTAATCATAGTTAAAGTTAATTTTATTGCCTACCTCTATAATCCCTTGAATCGCAGTTACACTGATTTTGTGTTCTAGAGCTCGATACTTTCCCAATAGTCACTTTAATATCGAGTTACGAAGAGTTGATTGTAGTTAAATTCGAGAAATTCTCTTAGAAATTAATTACCTCTTTGCGTAATATTTCTTGCAGAATTTCTAATGGAAGTTCTTTGAGGACAAGAATTGATGCTGCAGTAGGAAACTTGTCAACATATAGAACAATACAAGCTGATAGCACCTTTTCATTTGGTCTAAGTCCATTGAATTATATAAAGAATCAAACATTTGGGATGTATTGAGAAAAACTGCATTTTTGTGAAGAAGCTGGCCCACTAGGAAAGTGAAGTGATAATGTAAAGTAACCTACAACTTATACAACACTTAGGTATGCACTTTAAGTTTTTGGAAACATTTACGAATTTACGAATGTCGATGTCCTGTGAAATTTGATAATTTTTATTAGAATCTTTTGCATTTTCCCCTAATTTGACTTGCAAATGAACTGACAAGAGGTGTCCTAATTAGAACGCATCGCCCATGAAAAAAATGACTAAAAAACTTCAATTAAAAACTCATCACTTAACAGTGCCTTTCTCTCCACTTCCGACTGGCCAGTGAAGCGGTGCCCGGGGTGCTAAATCCCAATCCTCCAAAAGTCAACTTTCGCTGATCCTCTCGACCCAACTTTTGAGTGATGAGATGCATCCGCGCTCAGGTCCTCATTCCGGGATTACTCGGCGCAAAGGCCGGCCTTCTTTCGTCGAAATTATAAATTCATTCCGTTTTGTTGGGGTAATTAAATTCAGCACTCATCTATTAATCATCTTCCATCCACGACCGAACCGTACCGATCTCATCCGAGCTGGCCGAGTGAATGTTTCAAAAGTCGTACTTCAAAGACAAACAACGGTGGCAACCATCATTTTTTTTTTCCTTCTTTCGCTCGGACAAAGTTGGATCTCATCTTTTAAGGACTTTTTTGTTCGTCCTCTATCTTGAGTAAAATAACTTCCTAGCTTATCATTATCGCCACCTCTGTGGCTGCTTCGAAGCACCTCCCGAGCAGGGCATTACAGCAAAATTCTATCTCAATTATATTAAAATTGGTTACAAAGTACAAAGTTCGTTTCATACTTGAAAGAATATCTCTGAGTATGGAGGGAACAAAAACACATTTGAAACAAAAACAGTTGTTAAAACGAAGACTGTTTCAAATTTGTTTTTTAAAATTGTAGACATTTTTTAAAAGGACACTTAGAGTAATCCTTTATACGTATTTGAGATAACAGATGGGACAAAACGCCAGAAAGAAGAAGGCATTTTCTAAATCGTAACATATTTTGTTAGGAAATACGTGCTGAGTAACATAATTTGTTACAATCCACTTGTAATCCACTGGTCGGGATCTCACCGGAACGCTTATCCTCGAAGTTATTTACCATGAATGAAAATGAGTTCGCAAAAAATTAGGTCAAAATGGTTCTGGTCTTCCTCAAAGTTTTTTTTTTTTGCTTTTCGTCTACACCGAGTGGGGAAAAAGATGACCGATGATCCTCGGAGTGCTAATTTAAATATTTTCGCATCAAAAAAGTGTCCTCGGATGGACCTACGAAGGAAAAAAAAATGGATTGATGAAAACACATCTGTCAGAAAGTCGTTGGTCTCTTTGCCAAAATGGATCATTTGCCCGAAATAGTAGTTAACGCAACAAGTTACGGAATGACGATTTTTACAGCACGAGTCGTACTCTTACGATAATTACGATGAGTGCTGAAAAAATTGAGTTCTGCAACGAGTTGCGTACGTTTATTTTTTTTTTTTGCAATTTCGTAGAAAACCATTTTAAGGTATCAGAAATCTTATCGGAAAACATTCACCATTGTTTTACATTTTCTGAAAAATTGTTGTGTAATGATTCATGACGCAACTCAAACCAGTTGCGTAATGAGAAAGCGTTGCGTCATGGATTTTTGGTTCACTGGTTTCAGTTGCGTAATGACTATTACCGCACTGTATAATTCAGTGCAGGAAAGTAGGCCGTTTCATGACAGATTGGCTGGATGAAAAACAGCCTATTACGATGAGAAATTGCAAATAGATATATTACTTCATTACCATCCTTTCCATAACAATGCTTTACTGTTAAAATACGTCAAATTATTGCATATATGACATGTAATTATTAGAAAAATAATTATTTCAAATGTTTTGATAACATGATGATTAATTATTATGGTATGAAAGACTTGCGAGCATTTCGAGAAGTTACTGTTAAAAGGTTTTATATCTCTAAATTTCTGTTTCTGAGAAAAGGTTTTACATTTCTAAAGTTATGATTTTCTTCCAGACCATTCGATGTTAGCTACAAAATGCAATTAATCTTTTAACATTCTGATAATGATTTTCACAGTCTGTTATTTGAGACTGAGCTATAATATGGAGTCTTGTATCATTGCAGATTTATTCTTATTTTCATTATAAGATGTTCTTTTAAACTAGTCGGTATTTGGACGAAGTGTTTTTTTTTTCAATTAGAGTAAAGTGGGGCAAAAGTTCGAGTGGGGCAAGAGTTTCTTTTTAAGATTTCTAGCTCAAATCAAATAAAAACTTAGAAATGTCATGGTGGTTCGAATGCCATTCAAGTAAGAGACTTTCACTCCAAATATCATAAAAATCCATTGAGATTTGGAAAAGTTATGGCTATTTGTTGTTTTTCGACGTAAATATTGTAATATTTGGTCAAACTTTCGATGCATGGAACCAAATGAAGATAAAATCTTTTTCAATATTTTATGTAAGGGCGTTTCTAGGCCTATCATAAGGATGGTTTGACGTGGATTAGATTTTCCATAAATAGTTGGAATCAATTTTTAGCCCATAGCGGGGCAAAAGTTCGAATCTGCGGGGCAAAAGTTCGACCCATGTATAAACCCACGGAATTTTTTTCAAATTTCCTGAAATCTACATATTATCTTCAAATTTAGCGAAATTTGCCTGATCGTACGAAAAATGTCACAAAAATTTTACATTTCCCTTAGTTTTGCGAAAAACTGCTATTTTTTGGGTGTATTACAATTAACCCTGTTTTGGGCATTTTTTGATGAAAATTGAGTGTGTATTTTTCGGCAAACATAAGTTTACGGCTGGTAGAAAGTATGCCTGGCATAAAAGTATTGATATTTTGTGTTTTAGCCAACGAACTTTCGCCCCACACTAGATTCGAACTTTTGCCCCACCGCTGGGGCAAAAGTTCGAATAAGACAATCAATTTTGAAACTGTTATAACTAAAAATGGGTAAATATTTTGACACAAGTTTGTTCAGCAAAGTCATAGCCAATATGATGAAGGCTCGCTGTTTGGTATTTGTTTTGTTTCATCTGCTATTATTTTCCTGGAAACTTTGATTATACCACTAAGGTCGAACTTTTGCCCCACCTTACTCTACTTTTCCCAAGATTTCAAAATAACAAAATATTTATTAGCATTATGAGCTGTAATAAAGAACCTTATCTCAGCAAACCAACATAATGAAGGAAACGTGCACAATATTGTACCATTTTTACTTTGAAATAAGTTTGATAACAAAGACAAGATGTTTTTTCTTATTTTATTTGAACTAAACATTTAGTACCATCCGGTTTAGGAACATCAAGTCGAAGGACACTACATCGAAAGACATTGGCGTAGGAAAGTGGGGGCATACTCTTATGTTTTATTTTTCTAAAAAATCCACTTACAATCCCGTAATACACAGGAATTATCTACGAGAAGGGTTTTTTGAATGCCTTCTTCTTCTTCTTTCTGGCGTTACGTCCCCACTGGGACAGAGCCTGCTTCTCAGCTTAGTGTTCTTATGAGCACTTCCACAGTTATTCACTGAGAGCTTACTATGCCAATGACCATTTTTGCATGTGTATATCGTGTGGCAGGTACGAAGATACTCTATGCCCTGGGAAGTCGAGAAAATTTCCAACCCGAAAAGATCCTCGACCGGTGGGATTCGAACCCACGACCCTCAGCTTGGTCATGCTGAATAGCTGCGAGTTTACCGCTACGGCTATCTGGGCCCCTTACCTTCGAATTGATTTTTTTTTGGAAAATTTTAGGAATACTTTTGCTTCTGAAATTAGCATAGCGCTTAAAAAATCTGTAACAAAAACCATTTAGCAAAATAACTAGGAAGGGGGAAGTGATTTACTTAGAAATTCATAAAGAGATTCGAATGGAGTTTCTTCGAACCATTTTTTTAAATAGATTAATTAACTTTTGCCAGAACCAATATTCTGGAATTGTGCCATTCCAGGGAGGAATTCTACGAGATTTTCTGGCAGAATTCAGGGGAATCCAGAAGTCATTCTTTGACTTCTGTTAGATTTCATGGAACATCTTGAAAAATTTGTTTTATTTTTTTTAATTCATTAGAGAGGTTTTAATTGTCATTCGCCTCTGGATAAAATACTATAAATTATCACTTATATTTCGATACTCCGTTGTCGATCTGTTGTTTCCCCCCGCTTCAAAATATTCTTGTTTCTTCTTCCTTCGTATGACGCTTTCTTGGGGAACTGTGTACTAAAATATTTTCACATTCCAAAAAGACAACACTTTAAAAAATCTAAAAAAAAATCTAAGAGTTTTGAAAAGTTGCAGGATTCTTGTAATAAAAGTTCCTGATTTTCGAAACAAAAAATAGAAATTTGGAATCCCATAAACACATTTTCAAGTTAATTCTTATATTTCCTTGAAAATTTAAAATCAGATTTAAAACGAAACATCTGTGGCAATATTCTTGAAAAATACCGCCTGTAATTTCACGTTAAATTTCCATAGTTCTATCCCAAATAGAAGAAGAATTGTTTTGAGTAAGTAGGAAAAAAAAAGTGTTCTACATCAATCAGTCAACCAGACTTTGATCAAAAGATCACGAAACTTTGAAGATCAAACGAGAAATTTTCTAAAATGTTAGATACAAATCCCTTCCATAAAAATTCCATCCGTTATATTGTCAGTCATTGTCCACTCTAAAAGACGAAGAAAAAAGACAAAGATTTTTTGTAGTTTACGCTTAAAAAATTCAGGATGTTATATAAGAATGAATCTTTGGATCACCATTCAAAAAAAAAAAAAATATGAAGTAATTTTAAGAAGAATTAAGAACAACTGATGCAAATTTTTGGAGGGATTTTTTCTATAAAAATTCAAGAATGAATTGCAAAATCCTTCAGAAAATCTGTAGCAAAAAAAAAAGCTTTTTAAGCCCAGTAGAATCACTTATGCTGTTGAAAGTAAAAAATCTCTGGAAAATATTTGGATGGATTATTGGTGATTTTTTTTAAGAATTCTGGCGTCTCAGGTAAAAAAAAATGTAATTTTCCAAGACTGAAAAAATTGGTTGGGAAATTCTTGGGCATTTTCGCGAAAGAGTTTTTGAAAGTATAGTTTAACATACTCCGCTAGAAATTTTGGAGAAATGTTTGAATTTATGAAAATATTTTTTGGTTTGCATTTTTTTTTTTTTTCAAATTTCAAAATATTGTTTTCAAGAGAGAATTTCAAATTAATGCGGGGTTTGTTTTTCAAATAAATCTAAAGAAACACTTAAAGAACTTTCTGAGAAAAAAATGCTCTACCCTTAATAATATGCTGGATCAGTGGCGCGGGAAGTGGGTAGGACAGGTAAGACATGTACTACGCACAGAAATACCTGGGTAGGACAGTCAAAGGATTGTTCTACCCACGATTCGCTGTTTGTTCATTTGTTATCTGGAAATAGATGAGAGAGACTACAAAAACTCACTGGAAGTGAGGAAATTTGAAAAGGATGTTAATATAAAGGATGTTCATATTTTTTAATACATATGTGTGATCTAATGTAGCAGACTTGGTCTCTTTTTTAATGTTAGTCTCTAAAAAGTCTCTATTTTTAATGGAAGGTCTCTAAAGTATATATTTTAAATGATCTTCAAAGTCTGAACGGGTTCCCCGAGGGAAAGCTTCAGGAATTATTATAGTGATTTTATTTAGAATACTTTCAGGGTCTTTTACAGGGATTCAAAGGATGCTTAGAAGAATTTCTTCAGAGTTTGGTTCAGGATATCTTTGAGAACTCCTAAGCTCTACTACCTCCAGTGATTGCCTCAGGTATTTCTTTGATTTTTTGTTTTTCAAAACTAAGCGAAGTATGCACTTCAAAAGAAAAGTAATCGCCTATCTCGATGCATGGGAAATTTCTTACAAGCATTTTTCTTTGATCGCAGTACGATGTTGAAAAGAAATGTCAATTCAAATTTAGCTCACTGTAGGAAATTTCTTGACCATTTTTAGGGCAGAAATTTTTACTTTTCTTGAGCGGAACAGCATACTTAGTTTTATCCTAGAATTTCTTCCAGATATATTTCACAAATCTTTCCACTGAATACTCCAGTTGTTACTCTAAGAAATCTTCCTAAGATTTCTACAAAATTTCTTCCAAGGAAAACCACAAACGTTTATTCCAGAGTGTTTGAAAAAATTGCTTAAGGTTATCTTCGAGAAACCTTCCTAGAATTCCTCCGCCTGTTTATGTGGATTCCTTTAACCCGTATAGGCCTGAGTGAAAGCAAAAATTCTAAAACCATCACCGCTCAGCGAATTCTTAATGGATTCAAATGATTTTTTGTCAGTATACTGGCACACAAATCTAGTTTCTAGAAGTGGACAGAGGAACGCGGAAATATTCTTGTGGCCGGAGTTATTCCGGTGGATCACTGGGTCAGGTCGGGTGAGAAGGGTACTGTACGTTTGTGCCCCTCAAGGTAGGCAAATTTCAAGTTACTGATAATTTCCGGAATCGGCTATAATTTGGCCACTATATGACGGAATTTTAATAAAATTGCATCAGTGTAAACTTTTTGAGAAACGATTAAATTGGATAGCTATGAGTTTTGCTTTTGATTAATCCTATAAATGATCATTTTCGAGTCCCGGGACGCCCCAAACTTATGATAAAGTGGCCAATTTGTATCTGAACATCTGTGCCAAGATCATGGGAACGCATTTTAGTGCAAAATTATGTTTGATTTCTACTTTTCGAGAATTGAAACGGTTAAGTATCTAACAAATCTACAGTCGGTTCTTCCGGGCATTACGTCCGAATGGCCACATCCGGTATATTTTAAACGGTGCAAAACTCTTCATTTATAATGTTGAATATCAGATCTTAATGATTAATCCAAATTAAAATGATTGTCTTTGCAAATAAATAAAGGTATCTTGGCATGTCCCAAAAAATAGCCCTTTTTTGTCCGACTTGACCCAGTAACCCACCGGAATAACTCCGGCCACAGAAATATTTCCGAGTTTCTCTGGCCACTTCTAGAAACTAGATATGTGGGCCAGTGAACTGACAAAAAATCATTTGAATCCGTTTAGAATTCGCTGAGCGGTGAGGGTTTCAGTATTTTTGCTTTCACTCAGGCCTATACGGGTTAAGAATTCATCCACGTTTCCTCTCAGCGCAAAAAATGGTGGCTTATATAACATCTCGAAATTTTACAAGATCATTCCAATAGACAATTTATTAACGTATTATCAACATTCTATAAGCATTCATTGAATCAGAAATAATTATAAGTTATAATAAAGTTATTTGCTAGCTATAAGCACTGGCGAAACACTTGTATTACTCACCGGCTTTTATTTGTTGAAATCAAGCAGATTACAAGTAATATAGCTTGTAAAATACATTTATATCACAATCTCATCAATATATGATGCAGTCAGTTGTATTAGTTGAAGTATAGCTATTTGCGAGTGATTTAACCCACAAAATACTTTTGTATTACAAACTTATCATTTTAAAATACTACTACATTCAAAGTGCAGAGTTTCATAAAAACTGATAAATGAAATTATGTTTAGAATAATATGGCTACATTGACCTGAGAAATAATTCACAAGTGGTGAAATAGATGACCACAATTATAATTCAGATAAAAAAATAATGTATCTCATATAATAGATTTAGTTATATTTTCATTGCGGTGAAAGATTTACCGTGAAACTACTAATTTAACTCTAATAGAATTCATGCGCCAGCAATGCAAATGAAAAACGATTAATTTATTCATCAAAGTTTTGTTATTTTAATAGATTTGTTTTGATCCGCATGGAGGAATAACATGGCGGATTCTATGCGAAGCTTACAGTGCCGTTCAATATATGATGACATGGCTTACGTTTCTAGTAGAAGCTTGTGTTGAAATCTTAAAGTAATTTCAAAGTACCGTTTTGATTCATATTACGGACACTTAAGGACTCAGGGAAATATAACCCAGCATAGAGCATACAAAATAAATCATTCTGTATGATTCCTTAGCGCTATCGAGCGTCGGAAGCCCTTTACTTTCGAACGGTGGGTGAAGAATACGCTTCCGCAACTTCAATAATTTTAAACAAATCAAAATGTGTGGCCTTTTCATGATTCTTATTCCGGACGCTTCCTCACTTTTGCCTCATATTCCGGACACTTTGAATCGAATTCCGGACAGCTCATGATAATCATTAATGGAACAGTCAAAGTCAAGTCAAGTATAAATTTTCAAAGATATTTATGGAAAAAATTTACTAAAACGAGCCTTGAAATTGAGAACTTTTGAACAGCAAAAATTGAAACATTTCGCGTGAAATGTGTCCCATACAAAGTAGAGTGTCCGGAATTTGAAGCTGTCCGTAATATGAATCAAAACGGTAATTCGTATGTGAAAAAATACATTTCAAATTTAAAAAAAATAATCGGTCGCATTGATTCTGACTCATACTATTGGTCCATTTCAAATATCACATTTCTTCATCGCATCACCAAAATGAATCCAGATTTCTAACCAAAAGAATAGGGTATCCATCTCTCGCAGTCATAATTTCATATTTTTAGCCGGTACTGTAATCTATACGTCTTGCAGTTCAACGAAAACAACAAGTTTTGAAAATACTTAGAATATACGTTTATAATACATATTTAGACCATGTTCAAGGTTTGCTCTAAAATAAGCTATTAGTATGTTTTGCAATTACAAATATAACACAATAAAAACTTCATTATAGCTTCTTCTATTCGAGATCAAAACCTATCTAAACGTCAAAATATTAATTGTTCATAAACATTGTAATCACAATGACGAGCATATCTCACACAGTATAGTCTTTAATTGATTAATGTATTTAAAGCGTAGAAACGCAAATCGCCTGTCCACCGATTACCGATGGCTCTGAAAAAATGTATTCGTCGATCACCGAGCAAAGGTCAGTAGTGCATATTCTACCTCGATTTTAGTATGATTATGATCAGGTGTCCGCGAAAATGAACATACTTATACCACATCGACTCCGACCAGCATCTCGGATTTGACATGCGTGAAAATTTGTGAGCCTCTAGCAGAGCCGACAATAGAACTTGATTTTAGTGTTTCAAAAAGATAAGTGACCACTTTCATTCTACAGAATTTGTGCCAGTTGAGTTTTATATTCTTCCTCTCAAAATACAGGAAAAATCATCTGAAGTATGTGGCATATGCTGTTTTAATTTAGTTGAAAAATCTGTTAAAAAAACAGGCTTAAGGCTTAAATTTTGTCATTGTTTTTTTAAGAAGCTTCAATATGAATGAAGTTATATTAATGTTAATTTAACAATAATAATACCTAAAAAATGTGTAAGCTAGCGATCTAATAATTTGACAGAACATGTTTTTCAAAAACTATTTTTTAGCTTTTATATTACACGTGCTATTATAGATTTCACCAATAGAGCTCTTATATAACAAGACCTTCATAATGCGTCTGATAAAGAAGTATTTGGTGTTACTTGGGCTAAGGTCTTTTCTACATGGTTCCCCGTGCTGTGCAAAAAACTTCCGCGCAAAAAAAAAACGTGCTGATTCCGGAATCCGTGTAAAAATAAACCGTGTTAATTCTGAAATCCGTGTAAATACAGCCATTCCATGAAAAACCGATCTAGTGGGTCACCGAATTCCGTGAAAATTTGCTATTTTGTTCCTAGTCCGAAATAAGGATACACGTGTTTTTGGATTTTTTGATTAGGGTGTCTATTTCCAAAATAGGGTGACCAGAAAAATCGCTATTTGGCAAAATTTTTATTTAAAAAAAATATATAACTTTGGAACCGCTTGAACGATTTTCAATCTTTTTGGACGAAATGAAAGCGAAAAATTTTGACTTTTCAGGAAAAATATAAAATTTCACAAAAATTGTTTATTTACATGAAAAAAAATCAATAATATCCATTTTTTCGAGTTTTGAAGGCCTCGGGACCAAAAAGGGCTATTGCCGTTCTCATTTTTTTTCTGGAAAGTTCAGAAAATTTTACGTTCACTGTCAAATTTTCAGCGATGTATGTTTTTTAGTTTTTGAGATATTTTTCCCTTTTTTGGATTTTTTATTTTTAAAAATATCTTAACTTTTGAACAGCTGAACAGATTTCCAATCTTTTTTATGGCATTAAAGCCTAAGATTCAAATTTTCTTTTTTTGTGTAATTTTATATTTTTTCTGAAAAATCAAAACCTTTAGCTTTCATTTCGTCCAAAGAGATTGAAAATCGGTCAAACGGTTCAAAAGTTATAATTTTTTTAGATTTTTTTTTTTTTGCAGAATCGAGGTTTTTCTGGTCACCCTTATTCGGAAATGGTCACCCTAACCAAAAAAATCCAAAAACACGGGTATCCTTATTTTGGATAAGGAACAAAATATCAAATTTTCACGGAGTTCAGTGACCCACTAGAACGGTTTTTCATGGAATGGCTGAATAAGAAAAAAAAAATCCGTGTTCATTCCGAAATCCGTGTAAATAAGAAAAAAACCCGTGTTAAATCCGGATTCCGTGCAAAAAATGTACCGTGTAAATTCCGAAAGGCGTGTGAAAAAAACCGTGTAAAAAAAAGTGCAAAAAAAAAAACGGTGTAAAAAATAACTTTAGTGTTGTCAAGAGCACGGATCTGGAGAACCAAACATCCGGGGACCTAATCGATTGGTCCCCACCAGCTGGTGATCAATCGATTGAGTTTTCAGCTTAAACGGATGTTTGGTTCTCCAGATCCGTGCTCTTGAAAATTTGGAGTTTGGCTTCGATTCATTTTCATCTTAAAACCTACACATGTTTTATCATTGGTGACTCTAGGATTTACTTTAGAAATACCGCATGGGATTATTTTTCAGAAAAAAAATACTTGGTATTTTCATGGAGACTTTCTTTAAAAAAAAATCAAGACTGGAAATCTCAAAGAATAACTGAAAGCATTTCTGTAGAAATCTTTGAAGCAATCTTTAGAGTACTTGCTGAATGTATCTTTAGAGAAATCCCTAGTTGAAATCTTATATAAATTCAGAAAGACAATTTTAAAGAAAAACCTTTGAAATTTCTGGAGAAGTATTGATAGAATTTTTTGTCGAAGATGTTTTTTTCGGGGATTTTGGAGGATGTATAAATTCTTGTAGGACTTTCTTGAAAAATGTCTCCAAGATTTTTTGGAGGAATTCAGATGATATCTGAATCAATCGTTGGTGTTATTCCATTGCTGTGCTTCATCTTGGAAAAAAAAGGTTGACATCTTGAGGTATACTAAAAAATCATGAAAAAATTTCCTAAGAAAATTCGTGGAGAAATTCCTTGGAAAATAATAACTAAATGAACTCCTTTGAAAATTCCCGGAGTAATTATCTGAACATTCCAAATACCAAACCTGAACAATTGCTGATGAAATTCGTAGAGGAAATCATGAACAAACACATTAAGTAATACTTGTTGTAATGTCACGAGAAATTCACAAAAAAAAGTCTTAGATCTTAGAGAAATGTCTGATCTGATGCAATAAAGAATCATACTCTTATCGCCTGGCTCCTATAAGGTTTCGTTTTAGTTCCTTGGTTCCTGTTTAATTTTCTTAGGCGTTCGAACCTTCCAAAATGGTAACTTGCAAGCTTAAATCCAGAGTTAAAGTTTTTCTTAACTTCACAGTGCACAAAAACAATTGCTAACGCTTGTCCTACCCATGGTTTTGAACGTGGACGCGCCTCTGTACTGGATGCTATAAGGGCCTCTACCTACTACTCATTCAGACATCCTCCAAACCGGATTTTCCTTGCCTATATTATGCTTCAATATATTTCAGTTTGTTAAAAACTCAATTTCTAATACTGTTAGAAATTTTCATTTTCTGGAAAAATCATTCTGGTAAATGTTTTTCTGGCAAACGACATCCAATCATGGACCAGGTGATAATTGGACTGTATTCCACCTTGGAACCGTAAGGCCGAGCAAAAACAAGCCAAGCGAGAATCACTGCTCTTTCTGCTGAGGAGACGAAAAGGTATCCACTTATTCCATGCGAGCGAGTTTTCCAATGGAGTTCATTTCCGCCTCTAAGAAGATTAAAACAGTGTGTGCCTTCTCCTAGGAACGTGCACCACCAAATGGCCGGAAAAGTTTGATAGCCGCCTTCATTTTGGGAAGGGTTGCAACAATAGTTAAAGTTCAATTTGCATAATCACATTCTGAGCGGCTTTCGATTGTTGGTTTCCGGACCGGAGGGGAAGAGTTCATTCTTGCGTTTGGGGTTTGAAATCATTTTTGTGGGGATTGGTGGAAGAAGAATGTGTGTACATGGAAGCGAAATAAATATAAAATATGTATTTACCCACTTATTAACAGCAAATCAAAAGTTTGTCTTAAGAACAAGCTTTTAATCTTCATACAAATTTTCTGGCCAACTATGTTATATACTGTACAAATATGGACTAGCTATTATAAATAATACCAGGAAGAAAGCTCAGCAGAGGATTCAAAATAAAATTTTGAAAACGTTTTTGAATCTTCCTCCTTATTATAGTACTAATGAGTTACATAGAATATCCAATGTTAAAACATTGGAACAAATTTCAAATAAAATTATTAATAATTTTCGACAAAAATCGTTGCAATATTCTATTATCACGTTTAATGCGTTATATATTTAGGTTTAGTTATCATTATTCAATTGAAAGCGATTAATTGGATACAAAGAAGAATTCCAGAAATGGTCACAGCTTGCGTTAAATTTACGGCCATGACCAACACAATCAATCCATTTACTGTAAGTACAAACCAATTCTAATTTTAATAACCCTCAGCTTGCCCCGGAACTCCGAACCCTACCGACCCTCATATCCCAAGTTAGCGAGCAATCCCCTCGGCAGCATCCAGCCCTGTCAATCAGTAATGGAAGCAAAATTTATTGCATATCCCGTACCGAAATGTGCGGAGAGAATCCTCAATGCTGGAAGTGCATTTCCTGGGGTCCTGGCTACTGGACGGACACAAGCTGACAAGGGACAACACGTCGGTTGTGTGTGAATTTAATATAAGCTCGTTCAAAGAGCTACTGTTGTGTTCTGGTCTGTACTGGTCCATGCCATAACGGTCGGTGTGTTGGATGGCTGGTGGTGGTAATGGTGCTGCTGGCAATTTATTTCCAATTCCCCGATCAACCGGGACACAGAATTGGTTCGGGACCGAAAAGCCATTTACCGCACCAATATGCACCGTCTACCAGGCCTCATGGGCGTAGGCGGGATTTCCATCAGGAGGGGGTAAACGAGCGATCTTAAATATACAACCTAACTTCTTCCAAGAATAGTCACAGCAATTACCTTGAATATTCCATCAGAAATTCCTTAAAAGGTTCTTTCAAATAATTTTCAAGAAAATTCCGAGTTCTCCGGGATTTTATCAGGTAATTTTTCCATCCGTTTAGAATTTCTTTGATAATTCGACCAGAAACTTCTCCAGGGTTTTCCTACAAAATTGTCCTTTAGGATTTTCTCAAAATTATAAGTTATAAGCATTTTAACCAATTTTAATTTAATTTTGGAGTTTGGAATTTCTTCTGAAATTTCCTTTGAAATTAATATAGAAATTTCTTTTGAAATTTCGTTCGGAAATTCTTTTTAATTTCCTTTGAGAATTTCTTTTGGATTTTTCATCGGAATTTCTTGGAATTACCTTCAAAAATTCCTTTGTAATTCCCTTTAGATTTCCCCAAGAAATTTCTTCGGAATTTCCTTTGAAATTCTTTTCGGAATTCCTTCCAAATCTCCTTTGGAATTTCCTTCGAAATTTGCTTTAAAAGTTACTTCAGAATTCTCTTCAGAATTTCCTTCGGAATTCCTTTTGGATTTTCTTCGGAATTCATTTAGAATTTTCATTTAAATTTCCTTCGGAACTTCCTTTAATTTTTAACGGAATTTACATTGGACTTTTTCCTGTTGAATATCCTTTTGATTTTTTTGTAATTTTCTTCTGAAATTTTCTCTGCAATTAATTGATTTCCTCTGGAATTTCCTTTAAATTAACATTGTTAATTCTTTAGAATTTTGTTCGGCATTTTCTTTGGAATTAAGTTTGAGGATTTCTCTTAGAATTACCTTCTGAATTTCTTGGAATTACCTTCAGAATTGCTTCGTTATTTACTTTGAAATTCCCATCAGAATTTCCGTTTTGGTATTTCTTTATAAATTCCTCCAGAATTTCCATTGAAACTTTCTTTGAAATTTCCATTGAAATTTCCTTAGTAATATTCACTAAATATTTTCGGAATTTTCTTTGGAATTCCTTTCTGAATTTCCCTTCAAAGTTCCTTCTGGATTTTTATCCGAAATTTCCTCTAGAATTTTCTTCGAAATTCACATTTAAATTGCTGGTTCGTTTGGAATTTCTATCGGAATTCTCTTTGGAATTTCTTCGGATTTTTCCCTTTGAAATTCTTCCCAATTTTCCTTTAAAATTTCCTTCGAAATTTGCCCTTCAGAGTTATCCCAGAATTCCTTTTAAATTTCTTCGGGATTTCCATTTAAATTTACTAAGGAATTTTTCCTGGAATTTCCTTTAGAATTTCCATTGAAATTTCGAATGGAATTTCCTTAGTAATTTCCTTCAGAATTCCCTTATTATTTCCAAACTTCCTTTTAATTTTCCTTCGGATTTATCTTCGGAATTTTTTTTGAGGATTTCGTTTGGATTTTTTTTTTAAATATCTTGGAATTACATTCAAAAATCAATTCGGAATTTACTTTGAAATTTTCTTCGGAGTTTCTTTTGGAATTTCCTCAGGAATTTCCTTCGTTATACTTTTTGATGGTTACTTCCTTTGGAATTCTCGTCAGAATTTCCTTCGGAATTCCTTTTGGATTTTTTTTTCGGAATTTTCTCAAGAATTTCCATTGAAATATCCTTTAGTTTTTAACGAAATTTCCTTTGGAATTTTTTCTTTTGGAATTTTGTTAAACTTCCTGCTGCATTTCTTTTTGAATTCCCTATGTAATTTCCATCTGAAATTTTCTCTGGAATTTCCTTTCAAATGAGCATTGGAAATTAATTGGAATTTAGTTCGGAATTTTCTTTGGAATTTCCTTTAAGGATTTCTCTTAGAATTACCTTCTAAATTTCTTGAAATTACCTTTAGAATTGCTATGTTATTTACTTCGAAATATCCTTTGTAATTCCCTTCAGAATTTCTTTTTGGTAATTCTTCAGAAATATCTTTAGAATTTCCATTGAAACTTTCTTTGAAATTTCCAACGAAATTTCATTAGGAATTTTCTTTGAATAATTTACAGAATTGAAATTTGCCTCTAAATTTACTTTTGAATTTCCTTCTGGAACTTCCTTTCAAATTTCCTTTGGAATTTTCTTCTAGAAATTCCTTTGATATTAACGCAAGAATTTTTCTACGAATTTTCTGCTGATTTTTTTTTTTACATTTTCTTCAGAATTTCCTTTGGCGATTTTTTTCAGAATTTTCTGTGAAAGGCAAATTTCCTTTTGAATTTCCTCCTGGATTTTTGTTTTGAAATTTACACATGAATTTCCTTACGAATTTTCTTTTGATGTTTTTTTTCCATTTTTTCTACGGAACTTCTTTTGGCGATTTTTTTTTCTGAATTTCCTTTGAAATTTGCCTCTAAATTTTCTTTTGAATTTCCTTCTGGAATTTCCTTTCAAATTTCTTTATAAATTTCCTTTGAAATTACCACAGAAATTTTCTTACGATTTTTCTTCTGATTTTTTATATATTTTCTTCGGAATTTACTTTGGCGTTTTTTTCAAAATTTATTTTGATATTTGCCTCTTAATTTCCTACTGAATTTCCTTCTGGAATTACCTTTGAAATTAACACAGGAATTTCCTTACGAATTTTATTCGGAATTTCTTTTGGCAATTTTTTTCAGAATTTCCTTTGGTGGTTTTTTCAGAATTTCCTTTGAGATTTACCTCTAAATTTCCTACTAAATTTCCTTCTGGAATTTCCTTTGAAATTTCCTTTGGAATTTCCTTCTGGAATTGATTTTGTAATTAACAAAAGGAATTTACTTTTATATTTCGTACGGAAATTCGTTCGGAATTTTCTATGGATATTCCTTCGGATTTTTTTTCAAAATTTCTTTTGGCGATTTTTTAAGGAATCCCTTAGGATTTTTTTTGGAAGTCCTTCGGAATTTCCTTTGAAATTTTCTTCGAAATTTCTTTCGGAATTTCTTTTGTGATTCCTTCCGAATTTCCTTTGGAGTTTCTTTCGAAATTTTCTTTGGTATTTACTTTGAAGTTTTCTTTGGAACTTCCATCTAAGTTTCCTTTTAAAATATGCTTTCAAATTTAGTTCAATCCTCCGGAAATTCTATTAGAATTTATTTCGGAACTTCGTTTGGAATTTTCTTTGAAATTTCTCTCTCAAGTTCCTCCACTGAGTCCATTAAGGAAGTTCCTTCAAAGTCTGGAATTTATTCGGGATATTCACACATTGCATTCTACTTGAAGTTCCTCCACAAATGTATCTGGATGTTCCAGGAAAATGCTTAGGATTTTCTCCAGATATTTCTTCATGTGTTCTTCTGTCAATTGTTTCATGAATTACTCTAGGGATTCCTGTCAACTCCAAAAATACCTCAGTTATTCCTCCAATAATCCACCAAGATTTGCTGCGTTAATACTCCTCCAGGATTTCCACAGGGAATTCCTCCAAGAACGTCTCCTAGAGTTTCGCAGTGAATTTTTTCAACAGTTTTTTTTTTTTTGAATTTCTCCAGGAGGAAACTCCTGGATGAAACCCTAGAGCATTTTCTGGGAAAATTGCCAAGAAAATTTCCGAAGGAAGTTCCTTCGAGAAACTCTAAATGAAATTTCTAAGGGAATTCCATAAAACAATTCAATGGAAATTCCAAAAGGCAAATTCAAAGAATATTCTAAAGGAAATCATGGGAGTTCCGATGGAAATCGTAAAGAAGTTCCTAATCACGAAGGAAATGTCAATGGAAATGCCGAAGGAAAATCCAAAGGAAATTCCGAAGAAAAATACAAAAGAAATTCCACAGGAAATATAAATTTCAAAGGAAGGAAATTTGAAAATAAATTCTGGAATGAATTCCTAAGAAATTCCAAAGGAAATTTCTATGAAAATGGTGAAGTAAAATTCAAAAGAAATTCCGAAGAATATTTCAAAAGAAACTCTAAGCAAAATTTCAAAAGAAATGCCGATGAAGTGATGGAATTTTCCAAGGAAATTCAGATGGAAAGCGAATTTCGGAGGAAATTCCGAACAAAATTCGAAAAGAAATTCCGAAGGATGTTTCAAAGAATATTTCGATAGAAATGTCGAACGAAAATCCAAAAAATATTCCAAAGCTAATTCCGAAGAAAATTCTGATGGAAATTCCTACGCAATTTCGATGGCAATGACGAAAGAAATTCCAAAAGAAATTTCAAAGAAAATACCAAAAAAATAATCGAAGTAAAATACCAAAGAAATTTCATAGGAAATGTCAAAGCAATTTCAAATGCAATTTAGAATGGAATTCTGATGGAAGTTCCAAAGGAAATTTCAATGGAAATTTCAAAGAAAATTCTAGAGGAAATCCCAAAGAAAGTTGCGAAGAAAATTTCAAAGGCCAAAGAATTTAAAAATAATAATTCGAAAGAAATTTTTCCAAAAAATAACCGAATGCAAAGGAAATTCCAATGGAAATGTCGAAAGAAAATCCCAAGAAAATTCCGAAGGAAAAAGGAAAGTTTAAAGACATGTCCAAATTTCCAAAAAATAAAAGCACAAGGAAATCCGAATTCCAAAGACAAAAGAAATTTCGAAAGAAAATCTGAAAGAAATTCGAAATTAAATTACGATGGAAATGCTGAAGTAAATTCCGAAGGAAATCCCTTAGGCAATTTTTAAGGCATGCCAAAGAAAATTACAAAAAATAAATCCACAGGGAATTGAAAGAAACTACAAAGAAAATTCCAGAGGAAAAAAATAGATCCGAAGAGAATTCCAAAGAAAAATCAGAAAAAAAAAAATCAGAAGGAAATTCCGAATTCAACAAAAGCTCCACAAGAAATGTCGAAAGAAAATACGAAAGCACACTCTAAAGGCATGTCCAAAGGCAAATCCGAAAAAAAAATCGAAGAGAATTCCAAGTTCTGAAGGAAACTACAAAGAAAATTCTAAATAAAATTCTGAAGGAAATTCTGAAGGATATTCCGATGAAAGTTCCGAACGAAATTTCAAAGAAAATTCTTAAGGAAATTCCTAAGAAATTTCCAAAGAATATTCCGAATGGAACTCCAAATGTTATTCTGAAATCAAGTCCTCAGGGAATTCCAAACGAATGTCTAAAGGGAACTCCTAAAGAAATTCCACATGGAACTCCAAAGGAAATTACAAAGGAAGTCACAATTCCGAAGGAACATATCGAAAGATTTTTCCGAAGAAAATTTCTGCAGCAACTTCCGAGAGGAATTTCCTTTAAGAGCTTTCGGAAGAATCTTATGGACACTTTCCAAGGACCAAATTCTACAATGTTTGCTATCAATGGAGTTGTTTTTAAAAGCACGTGATACCTCATGAGGTGTTTTTTTTTAAGAAATTCCAGAAAAGACTTCTCCTCAGATTACTTATAAATAGAGCAAGACCCATTGCAAGTTATTGACGGTCCTCCTCTGGCTACGCCCATGCCAGTTCCATCACCAATATAGGAAGACACACATCGAGCGGCTAGATAGCAAGTGAGTGAGCGAAAGAGAAAAGCAGGGTGTTGTCGCAATTGCAAAGGGTTTTCAAATCGAGTTAATTGATGGGAAAATTGCTGTCAAATGTTCTGGCACTTGGGAAGGGGTTTGGAGCGACGACGTGACGGCCGGTGGTAGGGGACTTTTCTCAAAGTGACAATTTCTCAAGTCAATTAACTTGGTAATAAATTACAACACTGACTGCGCTGACGGTTCCAGGGCGGGGCAGGACCCTGTGCTTAATTAATCAACCGATTCGCCACTGAAACGGAATCACGAGAACACAGTTTAGAGTCCGTGAATGTGTGTGAGTGGTGCAAAAAAGTTAATGGAGATTAATGTTCCATGTGTGCACCATGTGAAAAACCAAGACCAATTTGGAACGAATTCGATAATAATACCTTAATTCGAATGGGACTTCTTCCGGCGCGAAAAACTAAATAGATAGCAATAGGTACCTCGTGCATTCACCAGAAGAGGGATTTCTAGCGAGTGTGACGATTTGTTCCACCAGTCGACTATGCGCAAAAAGTTCATAGTTACAGTCGCTTGGAAGCAAGCTGTGCGAAATGAACATTGGGTTCTAATCCCAGGTATAAATTGGCATTTTTATCTGACTGTATGCTCGTGAAGCACACCAGCAAGTGTAATCGGAATAGAAGAGTGTGAACGTTCGCTAATGAAACAACGACCAGAAAAGGGGGCGACTTTGCATCTAAAGAGTCGTCTAATGAACCAACGCTGCAACTCTTCCAACTGAAACTAATAGCATTTATCACAGATCTTCTCGTTCGTGATTGATAATTTATGAGTTCACGTTTCGCATAATGAACATTTGGCATAAGTAGAATTATATGCCTGCTTCAAGTCAAACGTATTCGTGCAGAATTTATGACGCTTTTTGAAAACTTTCTGTTTACGAAACTCAATGCATTCCGCAATGGCTTTGTATTGCGTACCGATATACATATATTGAGAAAATGAGGAGAAGAAGATAACTTGATGGATGAGTGTGAGATTATTGAAAGCTGGAACCATAGTGCATCGAAGAACATCTGAAAGGCGTGAAAACATAAAATCAAGATAGCACAAGCAATAGCTATATCGACACGGTGGACGGTGGCGATGTGTCGACAAAGTTACAATATACAGGATACAAACAGCTCATGAACAGTTAGGCAGCTGGAACATATAATATCAAAGTCGAATTTACTTAGAAGAATCCGGAACATGGGCCTTCTTTAGCCAACTGATTAGAGTCCGTGGACACAAAGCAAAGCCATGCTGGAGGTGTCTGGCTTCGATTCCCGGTCGATCCAGGATCTTTCCGTAATGGAAATTTCTTGACTTCCTTGGCATAGAGAATCATCGTACCTGCCACACCATATACGAATGCAAAAATAGCAACTTTGGCAAAAGGAAGCTCTTAGTTAACAACTGTGGAAATGCTCATTGGACACTAAGCTGAGAAGCAGGCTCTGATCTATTGAGGACGTAATGGCAACAAGAAGTTGTCTACAGTACATATTAAAAGTCAGGATTTAGAATGCAAACATATACTCGAGAAGTGAAAAGAAACTCTAATATGGCTAATTTGTAAGTAAAGTTACTAGAAGGTTATTTCCAATTTTTATTCTCATAAATTTTAAATGATGCCTTAAGATGCCAAAGAGAAATTATTATATGGCTTTTTTGAGAATATCTATGAGGGATCTGTAGACAGCATCCAGTTCAAATTTTTATACGAAGTCCTGATTTTGTTCCAAATTCCTGTGGGGAATACTGAAGAAATAACTGGTGAAAATTATAAGGATATAACTGTGTCATTTGTTTTGGCCCTACAAAAAACTAACGGCATAATGATTTTTTTTTGGAAAAATCCTGTCCAAAGGGGTTATTATAGGAATCCTCTGGATGAATTCCATGGGCAACTCAAGAGTAATTTGCAAAAGTTTTCCCGGCAGAGTACCTGTTAAAGTTCTCCTGGAAAAGGCTCTAGAGTATCAACATATAAATTTGATGCGAGCTTTATTTGAAGTTTCCTTTGATAATTTGTCCAAAACAATCTTTCAGGTATCTTTTTATGTAATTCATAAAAAAACAATAGTGAAGTATTTTTTTCGCAGCATGTTGTCGAAAAACAAATCTCCCCCAAGGAACATCGGAATATCTTTGAAACCAGATCACCAATCATCAATATCGAAACGGATTCTTAAACCGGAAGAGTTTTTTGAGAACTTGTGAAAAAATGGTGCAAAAATACCGAGAAACAAAAAAGTTATCACGATTTGAATTTTTTTCTTGCGGTAAAAAAGAAGCTGCTGGTAGAGGGGTTAGGGGAAGTTTGCACTACAACAGAAAAGTATACGCCTATCTCGATGCGTGTACGCTGTTGAAAAGAAATGTCAATTCAAATGGAGCTCACTGTAGAAAATTTCTTGAACATTGCTTCTTAGAAATTTTTACTTTTATTGCGTGGAACGGCATACCGTTTTGTCTCATATTCACTCGGTTTGTGTATGACGGTATGGTTGAAACATTTCGATTAAATATGTCATCTAATAACAACGAGATATCAGTCAATTGCAATTCCATTTTGCCGTCTTCCAATCTATTTTATACCTCGGGAGTAGTCATGATTCTCTAGTTCGAGAGCAGTAGAACCAGCTCAGATAAATTTGTTTGCGAACATATTTATTTGAATACGATTTATTCGTGCTGTTCGGAATTTGTTTCATGGTGTTCGGAATATGATAAAGAATGAACACAGTGTTCGGCATTTGAATCATTTGCTGTTCCATACTTTTACATAAAAACAATACTTAACAAGTTTAAACAAACAATTTTATCGGCACACCCAACAGCTAACAGTTAGACTTTGAGGAGAGATTAAAATTTTCACATGTATCAGCTTATTTATGCCAATTCATATTCCGAACACTTAAGGCCAAAAGTGACTTCAAATGCATCTTATTTAAAGTCACTGTTGGCCTGAAGGGTTCGGAATATGAATCAAAACGGTACTTAGCTTTGCTGGTATGGTCAAGCGAGCAACCCATCGCTTTTCAATTACGTCCCAGCTTGACTCGTTGTAGTGGCTTCGTTATTTCATCAGCAACTTGCTCTTCTGTCTTAACGTAGTTGATTTTGATTATTTTTGCAATTTCTCATCGTAATAGGCTGATTTTCATCACGCCAATCTGTCATGAAACGGCCTACTTTCCTGCACTGAAGTATGCAGTGCGGGAGTAGTCATTACGCAACTGAAACCAGTGCTGTAATGATTCATTACGCAACGCTTTCTCATTACGCAACTGTTTTGAGTTGCGTAATGAATCATTACCCAACCATTTTTCAGAAATTGTAAAATGATGGTGAATGCATTCCGATATTATTTCTGATACCCTCAAGTGGTCTTCAACGAAATTGCAAAAAATGTTGTACGTAACTCGTTGCAGAACTCGATTTTTACAGCACTCGTCGTAATTATCCTACTCGGCAAGCCTCGTAGGATAAATTTACGACTCGTGCTGTAAAAATCATCATTCTGCAACTTGTTCCGTAAACTACTATTTTCGTTCCAACGCATCACAGATGTAATGGATATCCGGATATCGATATTTTATGTACGTAGTTTGTATCCGGCGTTCCGCACAATATAAATCGTGTCGCAGCGTAGCTCAATCAGATTCTCTTCACCGTACTGTGAAATGAGACCTCTTCACCACGACGGCAGCAGACTTTACGGCTTCCCAGTGTTACGCCTATGATACCGTCGTGCGGGGTGACATTGGTCCATAAGGGTGACTTTGGGCCAAGATTTTTACAGCAAACTAAAACCAAAATAATGAAAATAATGTAGCTAGCTTCAAGAATACGTTATAAATAGCCACTGGATGGTCATGGATTAGTTTTTTGCCTCCCGTGCTAGTCAATAGATACATCGAAAAGGGCGGTCAAAGTTACCCCCCAGGACCAATGTCACCCCGCACGGCGGTAGCTGTTGAAACGGCCCAGATAGCTGTAGCGGTAAACGTGCAGCTATTCAGCAAGACCAAACTGAGGGTCGTGGGTTCGATTCCCACCGGTCGAGGATCTTTTCGGATTGTAAATTTTCTCGACTTCCCAGGGCATAGAGCATCTTCGTGCCTGCCACACGATATACACATGCAAAAATGGTCAATCGGCAAAGAAAGCTCTCAGTTAACAACTGTGGAAGTGCACATAAGAACACTAAGCTGAGACGCAGGCTCTGTATTAGATGGGACGTGACGTCAGAAAGAAGAAGAAGCTGTTGAAACGACTTAGAAGATTCACGGCGAAGAGGATATCTGGACGCGTACATTATGCCAGACATATCAAGCACCCAACGGCTTCTTGATACGGGACTTTGCTCAACCGCTCGGCCTCCTCCGCATTCATGGGTGTTGTGACGGGTTTCGCATCTTGCATACTAAACCGACCTATTTTTTGCAGATGGGACTGACTTGCGATTCACGGCAGTATACCAGCAACAATATATTTCAATCCGTTAAGTATTTGCTGAGCGGTAAGGGTTTTAGTATTTTTGCTTTCACTCAGGCCTATACGGGTTAAGTGCGCCTTGTTCAGATGACATACTAACTGTCGTTCTCCGGGCTTCACCAAACATGACGATTGCTCAATGTCAATCTCTTCCTCGAGTTGGCCGTGAAAGTGCGCGATGATAGCATCCATCTAGTCTACTTGGATATTGTACTTGGCCGCCAAAGCAAACTGGTACCGCAGGGAACTGTGACGAACAACTGGGGAGTAGGTTTCATCGTAGTCCACTCCCTTTCGCTGCGAGTACCTCTTGATTACCAACCGTGCCTTGTAGTAGATCACATTGTCACAGGTGTCGTATTTCGTCTTGTACCCACTTGGCGGATCGTCCGTCGATGGCGGATCGTCCGTTCGGTAGCTCCGTCAACGTCCACGTATTGTTGCTGATCTGCGCGTCATACTCTTGCTTCATCGTCGTCTTCTAGCGTTCGGAGTCGTCTCTGGACAATGCCTCTTGGTGCATCACCGGATCATCGTCGCTCCTCC
>NW_018736187.1:0-24812 GCF_002204515.2 Aedes aegypti | reverse complement strand
CAATAAAGTGGAACTTTCTTGACATCCTGCACGTTGCGAGAGTATTGGACTCCTCTTTCACTTCGAACGACAACTTTTTGCTCCTTCTCTGGCGATTACGCAAAACCTCTCTGCCGTGAACTCCGGATCCGATTTCTGCTCTTTTTGAATTGCAACCAAAACCGTATCTCCTACCTGAATGTCCGAATCCTTAGCTCCTCTTTTTTTGTCTGCATATACCTTGCTTTTGAGTTTAGAAACGGCATCCTTTTCCTTTATGTCCGTCCGATCCAACATTTCTGGAGAGCTAGAATCCCAAAGGCTAGGAAAAGTTCCTCGGAATTTCCATCCGACCAGTAATTCAAATGGAGTAACGCCGAGCGCGATAACGGACGCACTTTTATTATGTGCATGGACATATTTTTCCAGTGCCGTTCTCCAATTCATGTTATCCAACTTGGCTGCGGATAACGCATGCTTAATCCCAGCATTCTGCCTTCCACTGCCCATTCGATTGAGCGCTCAAGGGTATGGATTGCGAATTTTTATGCCTCGATCTTCCCACATCTTAACAAACTTGTCACTCTGAAATGGGGTCCGTTATCGCTCTGTATAGCTAGAGGATAACCCCAAATTTCAAAGATCTTCAACAGAGCTGAATTAGTTTGATTCGGCGTCGATATGTTTCATCTCGATGACGTGAATATACCTATAAACAGATAAAAACATTCAATCAAAGTGAACGACAAACATATGGTTCACGTACCTTGAATACGTGGTCCACTACCACCAAAAATTCTCCATGACCGAAATCCTTATCCGTGAAAAAATCAATTTGTAGGATTTCCCACGGTCCTGAGGCAGCTCTCTAGTAGTGAGTGGAAGTGGCGCATTCTTTCTCGACAGCCTCAGACATGTTTCACATTTGTCAACATACGCTTGAACCTCCTTATTCATGCTGGCCACCAGAAATGATTTCGCAGAATTCTTTTCATAGATGAAACTCCTAGGTGACCCTGGTGCGCAAGCTCCATTGCTTTCATTCTCAACTTAGTTGGCAGTATAGCACGATCCTCTTTGAAAATGAGAGCTCTAGTACTCGCATATATTTTGCGTGGCACTCATAGGCTCTATAATCCGCATTCCAGGATCCAGATTTCAGGGCTTCCCGAATATCATTCTGTTTCTTATCGATCTCGGCTTCTATTTCAATTTCGTTCCAATTCAACTCCATATTACCAGCATCAAGACTAAATAACAAATGGTCTTCTGCCGAATCATCGAAAGATTTGCTGATTTATCCTCTTGCACTAATCGAGATAACGTGTCTGCAATATTCATGTCGCCTGGGACACTTTTCGACTGTAAAATCGAAGGGCTGCAGCCTGAGCGCCCATGCCTCTGCTCGCGAAACGGCTCTTTTACCAATTCGGTGTAGGCCACCAAAGATAAATTCGTTCGATTTGGCGTCAGTCTGATCTTGAATGTTTGACTCATCAAATAACTAGAGAACCTTTCTACCCCCATACCATGGCCAGTGCCTCTTTTTGAGTATGTGGGTATTTTGTTCAGCTGCAGATAGTGATTTGGAAGCACACGCAATTACCCTTGTTGAGACTGAGAATCAAATTGAACTAGAACAGCCCCTAAGCCTTGGGGGAAGCATCCACATATAGCTCTGTTTCGTCTGACTGATTGTAATATCCCAAAGTTTTTATCTTCGTCCAGGCTTCGTTTTTTAAGTAATCGAATTCATTTTCCAGCTCTTCAGTCCAGTAGAATCGTTCAGCTCTCGATAGTTCTCTCAACCGCCACGTCTTCTCTGCTCTGTTAGGAATAAATCTATCGATGAAGTTTATCAATCTAAGAAACTTCTCACTTCATCTTGATTTTTTGGTATGCGGAACTGCTGGATGGCTTTAATCTTCTCTTCTTCTACGCTCCAACCGCTAGCTGACAAATTGAATCCCAAAAACGTCACTTCCTGTTTTTGCAGAAAACATTTGCTCTCATTGATCATTACATTATGATCTTCAAGCCGTTTCATAACCTCCGCTAGGTTTCTGTCGTGTTCATCAATTGTAGCGCCAACACTAAAACATCGTCCTGGTAGTTAACAGTGCCTTTGCATCCCGCTAAGATAACCGACTGCATTATCTCTTGAAATATATCTGGAGCGTTGCAAAGACCGAATGGAAGACGCCGACATCTGTATAGTGCTTCGCCGGAGAAAAAGTTCGTTAAATGACGACAGCGTTCGTCAAGAACGACATGGAAGAACGCATGTTTTAAATCCAATGTAGAAAACCATTTTGCGCCGTGTAGCTCCATAATAATTGATTCTAGTGTCGGCATTTTGAATGGCGTACGATAAATGCATTTGTTTGGACCTCTTAAGTCGACGACCAGGCGAATGTCATTTTTCCCTTTTGGCACTACTAGCAACGAGGAACAGAAAGATCTGTCCATGTCTTCAGTTACTGGTTCGATGATTCCGTATGCCAAAAGCTCGTCCAACTTTTGCTGTGCCAATCTTTTAAATCCTGCAGGATATGCGTATATACATTTCTAGCTGGAGGCAAATCCTTGTTGTAATGTAGTAGAACTGGGGGAACGTTGAACTTCGGAAATTCTTTGGCAAGTGGAATTGTCACGCTACTAACCATTGCGAGCTCACATTGCCAGACGCTTCCTGTTTCACTTATTGGTACTCGCAGTCCCACATCCAGAAGGCTGTATCGAGCTGCTGTGTTGAAACTTAACAAGGACCGTGTCTCCTCTATAACATAGAACTTTTCCAACATAACCGGCCTATCTTTCGAAACATACAGCTTTGCCAAAAAAGTTGCTATTACTTTGATTTCCCCAGGTGAAGCATAGGCATGCAGTTTCTTATCCGATATCTCGCTTAATTCATGCAACTTGTTCATAGTGGACTCGTTCTGAAGCATTTTGTCCCATATCTTCCTTGCGATTGTATTAACTTGTGCTCCAGAGTCAATGAAGAAAATGACTCGCGCTCCAGCAACATAGCCGACAACATATGCATCTTCTTCTGTAAGCGGATTCCATGCAGGAACACTACATATCAACTTATTAGTACTTTGGTTGATTATGCTAGACTCAAATTTGTCGTTCGTGGTCTGAAAACGAACAAATTATAAATATTGCGACACATTATACAACTTAGTAGTCTTATCTCACATTTAAAACCAAATAAGTGCAGAAAATTCATAATGCCAATTTAGACTGTTTTGTTGGTAAATGAGACATGCAAAACTTATGCAACGGTTATCTCGATTAACCAGCGTTACATTTTTTTATTGTTCTTTGTCCAATAATGGCGATCGCCGAAGATTGAAAACAAATCACTATTGAAAATCATGAACTGGTTGACCGGAATACCTTGGGTGAAAACCTGCCGCAAATAATATTTTCCATCTCCTTCGATTTGTCTCCGCTCATACTACACACGGAATAATATTCGAACCTAATATTTCACTTGATGGAGACCTCAAATAAACTCCCAACTACAAACAACGCTTCCGAATGATAAATTGAGCCAACCGAGAACCCGTATCAAGAATTTCTTCACCCAATAATTAAAACTTTTTCTTTCCGTTTGAGTTTATCGATTTTAATTAATTATTTTTATTTAAATTCAACATTACATCAAATCGTCATTATGCCAAACAAATTCAGTCCAAATGTGAGATAAAACGCCTAAAATATTATCTACTATTATTCTACCTTCACAAAGTCTTGCGCTGCCTCTTCCTTGTCTTCGCCGTTTTGAGTAATCGCTGCAAGCTTCGGTCTTGGTTCATCTTCATCCGCTCCACTGCGTGCACGCTTTTGACCAATCCCTTGACGAGCCACAACTGAACAGGTGCGAGCTAGATGACCTCGCCGGTTACAATTGTGGCATACTTTATCCAGGTTGGGACATTCTGCGGGGCCATGATACATACTGGCGCATCGCCAACAGGAGCTTTCTAGACGAACCCTGATGGAGAGATTGTGCCCGCTGGTATATTGCTTTGCCTCTTTGATTGCCACGAAATCGTGTTGTTGCTCCCACGCCGGAATTGGGATTGTCGAACTGAATCTTGCGACACCATCGCTACTGCTGCCGTGTTGTGGCGATTTAGCTTCTGGTATTCCTCCTCATTGGAAACCTCCATCTCACGATCCCTGACTAACGCAATCAAGCTATTCATGTCACCTTGGTTGACCCAATTACGATGAGCCAGAACACGTACTCGCTTGTCGCTTGATCCCTTGACAAGAGTTCGCGCAATAGCCTCCATTTCTTCGTCACCTTTGTAGTCGCATAGTTTCGCGGCAGCTGCAACTCGCCGAACAAAGGCAACGTTCGATTCTCCTTTGATTTGGACAGTATTCATCAGCTTGCCGCGTTGCCCAATGATATAGGTCCTCGATCCAAAATATCGATCCATCCGGGCGATTGCATTGGAAAACGGATGAGTTCGTTCTTCCGGCATGTCTGTTGTAGAAAGATGTTCCTCGCATTACCTCCAAAGTTGCGCCCCGGCTTTGATCTTGAAGATATCCATTTTTGCCTGTCGTCAGTTGCGTGAACCAGGTTGAAAGATGCCGAGATTATCTCCTTCCAGTGCCCGTATGCTTTTTTTGTCAACATCATTCTCGCCCTCCGACGGCTTGCATTCCGGGATGTTCAACGAGCCAAGAGACATATGGTTCATTGTTACCATCAGAGACTCGTTTTCTGATTCGGATGATCATTGGAATCCTCACTGGGGCTTGATAGATCGATTCCTTTATCACCGATTTCCTTTTCTCGAAGTAACTGGTCTCTTTCAGCCCGTGCAAGAACCAATTCGGTTTTGAGCGCTATCAGTTCCTCCATAAGCTTTCTTCTCGAAATCTTCTTTGATTTAGAGTTTGTTCTGAAACAAGAAAGAGCAGAATATCCTCATTATCCACATTGCATATCAAATCAGAAAACTGCCTCGACTACAGTTCCGATTATCTCTTTCTTATGTTCATACTAACAGGACTGCCTCGACTACAGACCTATTAAATCAATCAACAATTCAGACACTCTGCCTCGACTATCAGAGGTCAATTAACCGGATTCTGCCTCGACTACAGTTCCAGTTTACTTCAATAGCTTTGGATCTTTGTTGCTTACCTCTCCTGATCGCTAGTGGTTCTCGAACCTTCTGCGCCATTGTCGTAATCGGCGGACCCCGATTCGGTAGGTGCCCTGACGAACTTGTGACTCTCCATTGCGATGAGAATCCTTCAAAACGAACCGACCGAAACAAGAATGGGTTGCGCGAGCAATCGCACCACTCTTCTGCTCTTCGCTGCTGTCGGAGAAATCTCGATCCGATTCCAGTGATGACCCGATTGCTTTGCCGTCCGTGATACGAATGAGCTGCGCGAGCGATCGCACCTCTTCTTTTGCTGTTCTTCGCTGCTGTCGGGGAAGTCTCAACCCGATTCCGATGGTGACCCGTTCGCTTTGCCGTCCGTGATACGAATGAGCTGCGCGAGCGATCGCACCTCTCTTTTGCTCTTCGCTGCTGTCGGGGAAGTGTCAATCCGATTCCGATGGAGACCCGTTCGCTTTGCCGTCCGTGATACGAATGAGCTGCGCGAGCGATCGCACCTCTCTTTTGCTGTTCTTTCGCTGCTGTCGGGGAAGTCTCAACCCGATTCCGATGGTGACCCGTTTCGCTTTGCCGTCCGTGATACGAATGAGGTGTGAATGCAATGGTGTCACTGTTTTATTCCATTGCTTGTTCGTTGGCAGGGAAACCTCAACGCGATTTTTGCCTCTGCTATTCACGTTCTCGAGCAGAGTAAGCCACACCTCTTTTACAACGAAGTGGATAATTCGCAAAAGGCCAGACCCTACTGTATGGGATATGTGAATCAGCTATTTTTAAATAATATCAAACTACTAATTTAAAAGCAAGTTATTTTTTAACAGTTTTATTGTTCATATCGTTTCTTTATTCTCTACAGGTTTGTGTCAGCATCATTCACTGCAATACTGGGAAAATTGCAGTTCTCACTGATCAATGCTTAATACGATGGATACTAGCACATCACCCTACACGGTGTCTTTATCATGTAACTTTATAACAAAAAAAATCGGCATGTCTCAAATTTGAACCAAGGAAAGACAAGTCCTTCCTCTTTCATTTGCTGCTAAAATGAAAATAATCCATCGGGGGGTCTAGTGCAATTTTTTTTATTTTGTTGTTTGTGAAAGGTATCATTTTAAATGCACCGTGAATTAATAAATTTTGGTGAGGTGAACTGTTGATATGGATTTAGATGAAAATGTTGCAAAAATCTTGTGTCAATATCTTGTAGATTATATTCTAGACAGTTATAGACCTAAAAAATTACAGGCCGAGGCCGAAAATTAAATTTTTGAGTTGCCTTTCCTTTGTTTTTATCCATTGTTGAAATTTACATTACTTTTACAACTAAGTATGTCAAACAACCTCTTTTCAATTTTGGTTTGTATCTCAAGTGCAATATACATCTTCCTGACTTGGATTAGAAACAAACGATCGAGAGACAAAAGATCGAAAGGACAATAAGTCGAAAGACAAAAGGAAGATAAGACAAATGGTCGAAAATGCAAAAGGTCAAAAGGACAAAAGGTTGAAAGTGATTTGCATTATGGGAAATTAAATCATCTTTGAAAAAAGATTTTTGACCTTTTGTCCCCTCTTTATTCCTCTTTGATCTTTTGCCCTTTCGACCTTATGTCATAGATTCTAGAATATTGACAAGTTCACATTTGTGCCAATGACAGACGCAATATAAAATTTCATAAATCCAATATACCAATCCAATTGCAATAGCAGTGCAATGTTGACACTATTGTCCATGTGTTTGTAGTGAGAATTGACAGAACATTGCTTTTGTTTGCGATGGTAAACAAACAGAATTGCTGACAAATATTCTCAGATTGGCAGCCAGTCTAGGGTTAAAAATCTCTTAAATAAAGATCAGAATCAGTGGCGACTCGTAACCCTCACTTTCTACCTGTTCTACGACTCTAGAATGACTATTTCGGCAAATTTAGATTATAAATTTAAAAAGTTAAGTATTGAAATCGTCTTTTCTAACAAATATCTATTAATTACATGCAACATTGTGCTGAAATTCAAGAATTTATATGCGTGGAACAGGTAGATTTGAGGTTAGGGAATCGCCACTGATCAGAATATATTAATTATGCTATCGAATATACATTTCCTTGTTGAATTGATGCTAGAAAACGTGCAAATGAATTCATACAACCATCGATAGGTTTCATTCATAAAAATCTACCTGTGAAAGATTAATCGTGTGATCCTAACATTTTGCTTAAAGATCTGAATAAGTGCTGTCATGTTCAGTTTTAGCATAGTTTTATTAGAGTTGTACGGAATTCTATAGTTATTCATAAAACAAATAAATTCAATCAGCTTTGAAAATGTTACTCAGTAACTTTACGATTTTGCTAGCTTAACAACGAAATCATACGAAGCTTTATCAAAAATATCAGGTGAATCATCAAAGTCTCGATTACACCAAGAAGGAGTCAAAAACGGTAAACTTTAGTGCATACAGACTTGTTTGCAAATTATATCCAGCAGATCTCCAGTACTATGTTTCGTATAGCTATGTTGTGTTCAAAACTTATAAAAGCGCCAACTCGAACGACTTTTGATGCTAATCTTCTATCAAAAGACGTTCGAGTTGACGCTATAATTAAATTAGAAAAGTCACAGGGATTCAAAATCATGAAGTTTGAGCCGTCGCATGCCTAGTTTTGGTGCTAAAACTTAGTGGTCCCATATTACGGGTCTCCAGGTGGCCATTCCGGTACTCCAAAAGGATCATAATAACCATTCAGTCACCCTCTTGGCAAAATGCATCCAAACATTAAAAATTGTAAGGAATTAGACACAATTCATTTGGTTTCGGGGCATAAACCCGAGTAATTTCCGGGTTTCCGGAACCGGGTGTGAATAAATAAATGATTTGAGAATCTCTATTTATAATCTACGTGAATGTTTGTTCAATAATATAAGGACGGTTCAGATTACTTGTTTAGTTACGAAACTACAGGTTGTCAAAGTAAGGGTCTCTAAAGAGACTTTTTTCAGATGTAGCAGGTTCCCGGTGGCCACAGTGACCAAACCCGGATCTCCGGGAGGGTTTCTGAAACTAGACATGTGTACCTTACATTTAAGCCCAACAGAACTGAATTCGGTCAACACACTGATTTTTTCGAGCTGTTTGAATTTTCGGGGTCGAAAACGACCCTAAGTCAAAATTTGTAACTTCTTTTTATGGAAGGTCCCCAAGGGGCCATTTAAAACTTTTGTTTCCGCAAAAATAAATGTTCTCACAATAAAATACCTAATTTTCAGAAAATGACAAATTGCTAGGTTATTTTAATCAAAAGTTATAATGATTTGAATTTTTAAATGGGTCGAAAACTATCCAAGGTCCTTGCTAAGGTTAAGTTATATCCCAACTCCGTAAAAAAAATTGAAAAAAAAAAATATTGCTCTAGACCCTCGACCGATTATTTTCATTTTGGTTGCAAATGAAAGGGGACAATCATGGCTTTCATGTGTCAAAACTTCAGACATGCCGAATTTTTTGTTTTGAAATTGCTCTACGAAACACACCGTGGCCTACATCAAGATATGAATAAAACGAAATTCACTTTCCTTTCCATCTTTAGTGAATGAACGAAAGAAGAAGAGACCTTCTAAAAGGTTTTTGTTTTTCAAGCCGGTGTGCAAGAAGGATTTCCACCGCTAGCTTTCACTAAAGAGTCCAACGAAAAATCAAAAGACACGGATCAAAACATGTATCGTAAAGGGATTAATAGTAGAAAAATAGTACTGAAAAATACTGTTTTGTAGCACTGTTTATTGCTTTAGGTAGTTTAAAATATCTATGAGCAGAGAGAATTGATGTACGCACAGCAAGAAGGTACGATGCGTGCTGCCCGTCGGAGACTACTGTTTTAAAAATTTTATGAGGTTTCTTTGTTGTCATACTTACTCGATATTTTTCAATTTGATCTTCTTTGTTCTACCAACTATACGCTGTAGTAGTGACTTGAGAGCAAAAATTAGGCATACAACTATTATTTGGAGGTTGAGACTTCAAGTTTTCCGACTAAGTCAAATTTTGGGATATCCCTAAGCTGCAAATGATAACTCAACGACATTTGCAATTCCTGCGAAAATTGGCAAAGACTGATCTATATTTTTCAAAAATTGATTACATTTTGTCTTACAGTGGGATCATGACGTGGTTTATAAGAAACCATTCTTGCGAGTCAATGGTGGCTTTCAAGACTTTTTACTGCACTATCCACAGTACTGTACTAATCCGAACCACACTATACCGGTAACGGACCAGGACGATGAATATCGTTTGGGTAAGACAATGATTTTAGTTTTTTTCCTATATTGACTAATCGTATCAACAACTTTTTTATCACCTGATTAAACAGACGACGTTGAATATCCTAACATCAGCGATATCCGGATGAAGGATGATAGCTTCGAGTCGCAGCCAGGACGACCAACGGTCGATCGAAATAGCAAAGCAGCAGCTCTACACACGTACAAGACGAGTCAATCGAAGCCTATAAATGAAATTTTACACGAACAGGAAAAGTTAATTGATAAATCCATTCAAAATGAACAAGAACTAATGACGACAGTGGACGAATTGACGGAAATTAAGGACAGAGAGAAAACGCGTCGCAGATGATCAGGAGAAGGAAGAGCTTAATCGAACAGCTATTGAACTTAAATACAAATTGATGGAGCTGCAAAACAAGCATATGGATATAGTAAGCTTATTTGAAGAAATAGTATCTAGTATTTCAATTATCTAAACAGTTGATACTTTCAATAGGAAAGCGAAAACAATGATCTGAAAGAGCAACTGCATCAATACAAAGAAAAAGAACGTTGGAAAGAAGAAGAAGGCGAGCGCATATCTGCACAGGAAGCTGCCCGTCTTGCTGAACTAGCTCAGCAAAGATTGATGTATGTTGAAGAACTTCTCACAAAAAAAAACAGATTAATATCTACCCATCTATTTTTTTTAGAATCAAACAGAAGCAGGAAAAGATGGCGCTCTTGGAGCGAGAACGCAACGAGAAAGAACGGCAAGCCAAGTTGAAGGAAGCGTACGAGAAGAAAATGCAAATGAAAGAAAACCTGGTCGAACGGAAGCAGACGATTCCGCAGTTCGATCGTGCCGCCAAACCGACCGGCGTACTGTCCGACTACAATCACAACGTGCAGCGTGAAGTGCAACGGGATTTTGCGCCCGTCTATGGATCGGTGGTAAGTACACGTTGCTCTTTCATCCACTTGCGTCATTCGTTAGCGTTATCGATTTGTCGTTGCTAAATGGGTAGAAAGAAAGTGTGGACTATACCTTCCATAGAAGAAGTAAGGGGGTATACCGGTAACATTTACTGTACGCTCTACAGTAATATGGTGTGTTGCAACGCAATGATAGAGGGTTCATTCACAAGTTTCATAACGCTGAAGATGACCATTTTTGTTTCCCACGGACGAAACACCTATTGATAGCAGCTTTTCCGTTGAGCAGCTTCAATGCTGTAAAATCCATTTATTTATAATTCTATAAAACTATTCTAAAAACATATCGACTTACATTTTAGTGTACATATCCGTTGTTTACAAAGGTTTAAACTCCCACCGACAGACACTATTTGCTGCAAATTCTTCACCTCAATTATCTGCACATTATTGTTCAGTGTTACCAGTTTCATAGAAAATCTACCACAACAATCCGATACTAATACTTTTCGTATGAATATTCAGAATGGAGTCCTCGTCCTAAGGAGCACTTGGTGCACTACACATTCATAGATTTCCAACTATTTTTTTTTCGTATGGTCTTCAGTTGGAGCTGCCTGACAGCTTAACTTGTCAAGGCTGAACCCTCGGTCTGGCTTTTGCAAAGTTTCCCCTCTACCAGGACCAATACTCAGACGGCCTAGGCTATGGTGCCCACATGAACACTGTTTTTTATTAGTATTATGACGTGGTAGTTTTTAAAAATACCCATATTCCCTTGCTTCTGAGAAAAGAAAGCATTGTGAAAATCAGCTCCATCAGAATTTTTGAAATAGTAGTGTAGTAGTGTCATTACTAATACTGTCTAGTCGAAATGGTTTTTGAATAATTTGTCATTCAAGTGCGATACTGATTACTCCTGTCTTTTACGTAATATTAGAATCTTAAATGTCAATTGTCGTCAAGTCTTAACAAAATTAGGCTGTTTAGTAGTAGTTCTAGTTAATTTCAGGTCTTTACGTTCATATATCCTTACAGAAAAAAGTCATTTTCCTTTGTCTGTTCAACAATTTCTCGAAACTAGCAAGTGTACCCTAATGATCGATCTCAGCGTCTTACTTTCCATAGTAATTTTATAGTGAATATTTAAGAGTAAAGTTACCTTAGGCTTCTATTACAGTCTCCTACAAGATTCACTTTTCGGTGGCAAATGCAATGCTTCACAATGACTACTTTCTACTTGTAAATTTTGCGAAAATGAAGCTGGAATCAGATTATTTATACCCAGGGTGTCGACTACCTGGAAAAACCTGGAAAGTCAGGGAATGCCAGGGAATTTAATTTTTAAGCATCAACAGTGCTCTTTAAAAAAATTATTTTGTTTGAGTTTCCTAGATCAACTTATTGCCTAGTTCCTCGCATTTTGCTCAAAATGTTGATTGAAAAAATGAAGTTCATGTTGATCTTTCCAAGTTTGCTCAAAATATCCAAGTAAAACCAATAAAAACTATAAGGATTCACGTATTTTAATGAAGATGAATAAAAGCCGTACCCAAAAATTTAAAGAGCACATATGTGGTGAATCAATCAACCATTTATTTTTAAAAAAAGATCGATTGGTTACTCGTTGGGGGTGATCAATCGATCAATTCTTCAGCTCTGAACACTGTCTGGTTTTCTAGATTGGTGGCCTTGGTGGTGGTTTTTTGTTTGAATGTTCCCAGACAACCAGAAATCGCATGAAAGTTCACGTTACAACTCGTTTATTCATACTAATTACATCAAACCCGCAAAACACCGTGGATAAACTCGTCAGTTTGATGAGTGTCCTCGCATAAAACACTTCTTTTCTGAGTTCATTTCTACATTTTGTTTTGTCTCGTACACTCGTACAAAGTAAGTCGCATCAATCCGTAGCAGCTGTCATATCAACATTTGTTATCATAAGTTAAGTCGCATAAGATCACAGGTTGATTCGGTAGAATATTTATACACTCGCATTGTATGATATTATTCATCTCATAATATATGCACGCATATCGCCTCCACTTTTGTACGTAGAAGGCCTTTTCGCGACATCTTATAAGTGAAATTTTGCACATACAAAGCCTCCAGGTGATTTCGTTATACGTACATTTTGGTTGTCTGGGTTTTGGACAGTTTCACTCATGTTATATTTGATGTGAAATTGCAGCATGAAAGGCATGAGAAACTAAATGAAAAATATAAAATTTTGTGGAAAATACGTATTTTTCAGACGGTTATGGGCAGGATATTTCATAATTTCTTTTAGGTTATTTCTAAAAACAGTTTATTCAGATAAATATGTAATATCGCCTTTCTTTTGGATTTTTTATCAGAAGCTTTCCCATAGGTACGCCAAATTTTTTTATATGTACCCAGGATATTCTTCAGAAATTCTGAGGATGCCTCTCAATACGCATCGATTTTTTATTTGTAATCCAGAACATCATTGAAAAGCAGGATTTTTAGGAATACTATTTGAAACAAATTGCTTGATTATTGGCAATTTGTGAGATTACTTGGAGATACTCATAAAAGAATTCTTAGATGAGTTTCTCGGGCCATTGCTGAATGTACGACGAATTAAAGAGAAACATCAGAGAACTTATTATGAGCGCATTATTCATTTACTGAATGCATTCTGTTAAGAATATTTGGATCAATTCCCCGGGGAGAAAAATATTTTATAAGTATTCCTGAAATAATCCTCAGAATTCCATATGCTATTATATGAAAAATTCAAGACTAAAAGAAATTATCTTATACTTTTTAGAGAATCTTGGAGATGAGGAGCTTGTAGGCAAAATCTTAGTTCATCCATAAGTATTGAATGAATATCAGGAAAAATATTTAAAGAATTTTTGAGAAATCTTTGTGGAATTCACTCATTTTAAAGATTTTGTGCTATGTGGAATTCCTTGGAGCAATTCTCCAAGAATGTTCTTTGACAATGGCTAGAATTTTACCTGGAAAAAGAAAAAGTCAATTCTTAGGATAACTAAACCACTAACTAACTAACTAACTAACTAACCACTAAAAAGGATAGTAGATGATCGAAATAGTGTTGAGTTTTGTTTAAAAAGTTTTAATCAGGAAGGAGTCCTTCTCAATCACTCAAATTTATCATTCTTCTTCTTCTTGGCATTAACGTCCTCACTGGGACAGAGCCTGCTTCTCAGCTTAGTGTTCTTATGAGCACTTCCACAGTATCAACTGAGAGCTTTCTTTGCCAAAGTTGCCAGTTTCGCATTCGTATATTGTATGGCAGGTACGATGATACTCTACGCCCAGGGAATTCAAGGAAATTTCCATTATGAAAAGATCCCGGACCGACCGGGATTCGAACCCAGACACCTTCAGCATGGCTTTGCTTTGTAGCCGCGGACTCTAACCACTCGGCCAAGGAAGGCCCTAATCAAATTTATCATATCTACTTGAATAAACGCTCAAGGATGTTATCTAACCGGTACATATATCTCAGTAATGTAAAAGCTTATGTTCAGTTCATTCATACGACTTATATCATGCAAACCGTCGAATATGTATCTTCTTGTACAAATCGTACTGATATCGGTTATAATTAACCAAATCAGTGGTCTGGAATTTGTCTGGAAAACGACTGGAAGGTCAGGGAAAGTCAGGGAATTTTATTTTCAAAATTTAGTCGACACCCTGAATTACCGTTGTTACAAAAGAGGTAAAGCCTGTCCACGATAAATTTCGTACACGGATGGCGGGTGTACCACAGAAAGTTCGAGAATTTTACAGAAAGAAGGATTAACATCCTTGTCAACTGTTTATTTTGTAGATATAACTCTTTATTCTGAAATAAACAATTGTTTTTGTTGAATTTTGAATAACTTTTTTTTGCTGCCATTATTTGGGTGTCCGAAATTTAACGTGGACAGGCTTTATTTCTCATTATGGCAATGTAAAAACCATATTAAAATAAGATTGTCGCCACTTATTTCTACTCAGTGAATCTACTAGTAATTTTCCACAGAGTAATATTCCCTACGTCGAATATGATAACTTTTATGTTTCACTTGGTGTTTGTAGATTCACTCTTAGTTTAAACTTTCGGGATATAAAGGGAAAACGAAACTACGTGTGGTTTCTACCAGATCACAGAATCTTCTGCTACTGGATATATTTTCGATTCGCTTCTTAGCCTACTCAATAATCGATCGGCTTTTCGGCCGTATAACGACAGGGGTTGGATTATTCTACGCGCTAGATTAGATTCGTACGCGGTACGCTACAGTCCTTCCTTCTCAAGAACCTTGCTATATCTCAGTCTTCTTAAAATACAATTTCAACTTATGTTTAAAAAATACAATTCAGAACGTATTTGAATAAAATTCATTAATTTAACTCGAATGCATTAGGCACAAAATTTTCCTCAAAACCAGACCGGTCAAACTTTATCTTCCATTTCTCGAGCGCGACTCCTGGTCATCATCAGGCTACCGCTCGTTTTCTGACGTCTTGCTCTCTTAGGAATCGGTTAACTCAATACGTCCGGAAACCCTAGGAATGGTTCTTCCTCGGTATCGGATCCAGCACAACCTTGGTACTCGTCTGACTCCGCGCGCCCGCGCTTCCGATTCAATTCCGGAAGTAGCAACATGGATCCTCGAACCGGAGTATAAGCCAGCTTCAATTGATTCTTGTGAGCCATGATCGTCGTCCTTCTGCTGCTCCAGCATTTCCAAATGCTCCGCTAGTTTATCCTTGAGCTTGTAGGGTACCGTATACGCCTTCTTGAAAATGGGCTGCTCGTTTTTCCGGATCAGTTCCCCCTCATAGCCTACGATAGGTTCTGACAAATCTTTCTGCTCATTCAGATTATTCACCAAAGTAGTATTCGCAAATCCAGATTGCCATCCAGGGAAGAAACAATCAAGCCATGATCTTTCAATCAAAGGAACAAAACTGTTGTTGCATTTAAGCACTACTAACTTTAGTTGTGCTACCAAGCCATTCAACTCTACTTGCACAGAAATTTCTCCTTAAATCCTCAACCGCGCACCATCAACAACAATAAGCTGTCTATTGGTGTTACGCATCGGAATCGCCTTGAAAAATTTCCTGCAATCGGCCTCACTGATCACAGAAACAGCTGACCCTGAATCAATTTCCATTTTCAGCCAACAGTTTTGCACCTTTGCTTCAATCATGCATGGTTCATTCAGTTTGTTAACCGCAGAAATCATTAAACACTCCATTCCATCTGTTTCTTCGTCTGAATTATCATGTCCACCTGACCGCTTGAAATCGTAGCTCGTGTCTTTTTCACCCTTCCCAACATGATGCACTGAATTTCGATTTTTCTATAATAGTCTCTTCTCAAATGACCTCGTTTTTTTTTGCAGTAATTACATATTGCATTAGCATATGCACCACGATTTCTAGCTTCAGACGGTGATCTACCACGAAAACTAACACGCCTATCGTACCGATTCACGTTCCTGCCTCTGTAGGACCTGTCTAATCTATCACGTCCATAGTCTCGACTACTTTCACCAACCTTTTGACCTAATCTACTCTTCACTGAATGCACTTCACCCCTTCTTGTATCGCTACTCATTGCATTAGTTTGCCTGTTGGTTACCTCACTGCTAAGCAATTTCTTTTACATATATTGCGTCCAGTGTCAGTGTCTCCGACATTAGCAAAGACTTTTGTAGCTCCCGATCATGAAGTCCCATTATCAAACGATCCCTGATTGCAGTTTCCTTAAACTGCTGAAAATTGCATAATTCTGCCTGAAGCTTCACCGACAAAATGAAACTTTCAGCTGATTCATCTGCTTTTTGAAAACGATTGTAAAAATAGAACCGTTGCATCATGTCGCGATCTACCTTATCGAACCTTTCCTTCAACTTTTTCACCATATCAGCGTAATTCAATGTTGCTAATTCAACAGTGAGAAATATAAGTTTCAACTCATCATACACAACCGGGCCGGTTAGAGCTATCAGCACCGATTTCTTGTTTTCTTCCGTCCAATTATTGAAATAACTAAGATGCTCCAAACGTTCCATATAATTTGTGAAGGACGACCCTTCACGTAATGGTCTAACGTTCCAAACGAAGGCATGGTGCAATAGCAACAATCAACAGAAATAAAAAAAAATCACTTGATGCACTTTTTCTCACCACTGGTGCAACTGTTGATCACACTGTTGTTTACGTCTGTATGAGACACAGTCAGTTGAGTCTTCTCACTACTCCCAACCGCTCACAACCAGAGAACTCTCACCAGTCAGCACAGTGACAAGTTCTTCCAATGCGACAGTACTCCCTCTCTCTCGCAAAGTGCACTACCACACGATCTCTCATACGCTCACCACTCTTGCTCGTCGTTGGTGAGTGGGTCGGTAGAATGGGTGGCACGCCGACTTTCTGATTGCTGATGCTGAGGCAAACAATGGTTCCGCGGTAGAACAAAAATGACCAAATCGGTGGGAGCGGGGAGTAGTACCGGGTACCCCCGTTGGTTTGACCACATCTAATCTGAACACTTTTTAATTTGTACCCCGCTAATTTGCACATCGTTCAGATTAAAAATGGTTCAAACGTCATTTAGCTCATGGAACGGAGCAAAGTGAAATGGAACGCTGCGAAACGAAATGCAGAATCAAAACAAAACAGTGAAAGAGGTAACCAGAAACTTCACAAATGATACTATAGTTTTTTTTTGTAGAAAGCTGGATGCCAGAAATATTAATTTCCAAACCTTAAAGTTCACATACAAAAAAAAATCCTTATATATATTGAACATCTGCAATATCTCGTGAAAATTTCAAATGCTGACCATTCTTAAAACTCACATGATATTTAAAAAGCTCAATGAATAACACAAATATTTTGTGTTTGACAATCATGTAATGTTTATAATAATTTTAAAATGACTATGGTTAGAGATATAACGATCTAAGGTGAAATAGTCCAGGAAATATTGAAGTTTGGAATTGATTAACCTTCAGATGTGTGTCCTCCAAAGGTTATGAGTAATTATTTTCAAATGCTCCCATGTTAGCTTTTTCGCCCACTTTCTGGATTTTTCGCCCCCCAAATTCTGTTTTACAAATTTTTACCCCCTTGAGCCTGAAAATCGCCCCCAGGGGGGCGAATTCGCCCACTTTGGGAATCACTGTCTTAGCATGTTTTTGGTGGAAGGGTTCCTTTGACGAAGGCGCCATCTTGCTAAATAATCAGGATCCTGAAATATCTGCTTTCAAGAGATTTTGTTTGTCCACTTTACCGGTTCCTTTAAGACACAATTCGATGGTTACCGAAGGGTCAGAATGTTTACAAGGTTCTATTCTTCCACTGAAGAAATTTCACATCATATCTGTCTAGCTTCTTATACCTAATTTATAAAAAAACTGTTCTTTAGCGACTGATGGAAGGCTAATGGACAAAAGCATACTTCCCGCGTAAAAGCCATTAATGTATCCGTATTATAATCAGAAAACTTTGCTTCGAAATAAAACTTAAAAATATTTTTTTTCAACGAATCTTATCGGAACAGCATAAGCCACATAACGTCATTTTCCCTAACGTAACAAATGTAAGCTTCTTGTCAGCAAAAAGATTTCACGTTTTTACTCACATGGATGCAAAACTGTTACAGCCCATAATTGATGACCGGAGCTATATGGTTGTGCTAGGCACAGGTGAGAGAAGATACAGCGAGCAGAAGTTACAGTTGCGTACTAATATTGTGGACAGTTCATTTGCCTTCTTATGTTTTTCAAGACATTCGTTTTACTAATAATTTTCACGAAATGTTATTTGCTTAGTACAATAGTGGTGTATTATAGACGATTCGAAATGAAACGCTAGTAAATTAATTAAATTTGTTTAATTTGCTTCATCGGGGCCCAGATAGCCGTAGCGGTAAACGCGCAGCTATTCAGCATGACCATGCTGAGGGTCGTGGATTCGAATCCCGCTGGTCGAGAATCTTTTCGTAAAGGAAATTTTCTCGATTCCCAGGGCATAGAGTATCTTCGTACCTGCGTATGTGTATATCGACATGTTAAAATGGTCAATCGGCAAAGAAATCTCTCAGTTAATAACTGTGGAAGTGCTCATAAGGACACTAATCTGAGAAGCAGGCTTCGTCCCAGTTGGGACGTAACGCCAGAAAAGAAGATCGGTTTAGGAATACTCAAATCTTTAGGAAATAAAGATAAATTGGAAACAAAAAGTAAACTTTTGAAAAATCCAACGTAGAAAATACCAATTTAATTCATATTACAATGACTCAAGGCTTCAGTGAAGTATAATTCATCAAAAAGCTGTGAATTTATTTATTTTATTTAATACCTCAGCGTTACTTACTTGATACTTGATACTTGATGGGCTACAATTCGTTACGATGAATCTGCGCCGAATGGATGAGTCCTCTCCACTGGGCTCGGTCCTGGTCCAATCGCTTCCAGTCGTCCTGAACGTTAAGTGCCCTTAAGTCCTCCTCAATCGCAAAAAGCCATCGTTGCGCGGCCTACCACGAAGTCGGCGGCCTCGTCCGGGTTCTCTGTTGAATATTATCTTTGCTTGCAGTGTTGATAGACTCACACTCAAAATCTCAATCAATACGCTCTCCCGTGAGAGCAAACTCATTAGAGATCTGCTTCGCAAATCTCACGCTTGAGATTTTGATGCAAAATCAACTCAATCCACTCAAACCGTAAAAAATGATTCAGTCGCAAAACCCGGCAAAAACTCGTGAAACCCGAATGTTGTTGTTTACGTTAGAAAGGATTAACATAATTTTACCAGACTAACAAGAAATTATTGCCGTGTGTGAGTAAACTGTGGAAATACGAGACAATGAGTTAAAAAGGTGAGCCATATCATCTATGATTTTTTGACTGCTGAGTTGCATGATTGACAACTCTCGCATGAAAAATCTCAAGCGTGAGTTGTGAGAAATTGAGTTTTTCACAACACTGTTTGCTTGTCGTTCTTCCGGCATACGAGCAACATGACCAGCCCAACGCAGCCTGCCGTGTTTTAAGCGCTTGACAATATTCACCTCTATATACACTTGGTACAACTCGTGATTCATGCGACGCCGCCAGATGCCATTTTTCTAGTTTACCGAGTATTGTTCGCAGCACTTTACGTTCAAGCACCCCGAAGTCCGGTCGACTTCCTTCAATGTCCATGATCCATGGCTATATAGGACACCCGGAAGGATCAGTGTCTTGTAAAACGCGAGTTTTGTTTTCGTTTGCAGGCTACGGGACTTCACCTGGTTACGGGAGCCTGTAGAAAGCCCGACTCGCAGCTGCAATACGTCTTTTCACCTCGCGAAGATACACAAATTCTTCCACCTCTTCAAACTTTTCACCACCTAGCACCATTTCGCTACCACTAACACGTCCGGACCCACGTTGACCACCAGCTATCATGTACTTCGTTTTGTGGTGTTGATCGTGAGCCCGATCCTCGCTATCTCCCTCTTGAAAGACACGAACGCCTCTTCCACTGCCCGACGGTCAATCCCGATGATGTCGATATCGTACGCAAAGCCAAGGAGCATATAAGAACGTGTGATAATGGTAACGCTTCTCTGCACACCGGCTCTCCTGATAGCACCTTCGAGCGTTATGTTAAACAGCAGGTTAGAAAGAGCTGCACCCTGTTTCAATCCATCAAAGGTTACGAACGATGACGAAATCTCGTCCACCACCCGCACACTTGATTTCGATCCATCAAGCGTTGCACGAATCAGTCTAATCAGCTTCGCCGGAAATCCATGTTCGACATAATTTGCCACAACTCGTTTCTCTTCACTGAAGCGTACGCTGCTTTGAAATCTACAAACAGATGATGAGTCTGCAAGTTGTACTCCCGGAATTTATCTAGGATTTGACGCAGGGTAAACATTTGATCCGTCGTTGATCGGCCCTCTCGGAAAACCAGCTTGGTATTCGCCGACAAAGGACTCCTCATACGGTCTCAATCTGTTGAACAGAATTCCAGACATTATTTTGTACGCCGAGTTAAGGAGTGTTATCCTTCGCTAATTGACGCACTCCAGTCGATGCCTTTCTTGTACAAAGGGTAATGAGACTTTCCAATCAACTAGGCACTTGTTCTTCCTCCCATACCCTTGAAATGATACGGTGAAGGAGTTCGTGCAGCTGCTCACTTCCGTGTTTGAGCAGTTCGGCCGGGAGCTCGTCCTTCCAGCAGCCTTGTTGTTCTTCAGCCCATTGATAGCTTTTTTATCTCATCTAGCGTTGGAGGGTCCACAGCCTGTCCATCGCCATCGATTTGAATTCTGCTACAAGATCCACTTCCATTATCTCCGTTCAACAATTACTCGAAGTACTCTTTCCACCTGGCGGCCACCATTGTTTTATCCGTCAGCAAGTTTCCTTCGCGGTCGTTGCACATGGCGGAGACGGCGCTGTTTTTCTCCGCACACCATTTACGGACTCGTAGAACCGTCGCATGTTGTTCTGTTCCATAGCTTCTTGCGCCTGAGCATGCTCCTTTTTCTTTCTGCGATGGATCCGTTTTTTCGGCTGCCCTTGCTTCCTTGTACCGCTCTCTGCTCTGACGGGTACCAGACACCAGCATCCGGCTTCTAGTCAAGTTCTCGTTCGTCATTCTCTGGCACTCCTCGTCGAACCAACCGTTCTTTGGTCTCCGTTGAGCAGTACCTACCACTTCTCGCGCTACTGTGCTCACCGCTCCGTGGACTGACTCCCACAGATCGCTGAGGTTGACGCTTTCGTCGATTTCGCTAATCCGCTCATCGAGCTTTTGATGGTAGTCCGCTGCTACACCATCTGCTGACAGGCGTTGGATGTTGAAACGCAACGATTGTCGATTTCTAAAACTTGAAACGGTTGATAATCGCGCTCCAATTTTGCTTACAACGAGATAGTGGTCTGAGTCGATATTGGGACCCCTAATAGTTCTAACATCGATGACATCGGAAAAATGTCGGCCGTCTACCAGAACATGGTCGATTTGGTTGCAAAGTTCGCCATTTGGGTGCTGCCAGGTGTGCTTGCGAATATCCTTGCGTGCAAAGTAGGTGTGCATTCCTTGTTGAGCTACCGTGCGAGACAGTCGATAGTCTCGTGTGTCCGGGTTCACCCCCGTTCTTCCCAAATATTTGGTTGTTAGTTAGTGCAAAGTGTGTTTATTGCAGTGAAAAGCCTTAGTTCGGCTTGGAAGCGGAACACTTTCGGCGAAGCCATTGTGTTGCCGTTAAATCGAGTTTTGCGCAAAACTGTTAAACGTTTTCGCCAACGCGTGGATTTTTCCGATCACGTGCATCGTTGAAAGCAGCCTGCACCCCGTCCCGTGTGCTACCTGTGTGCAGTGCAGTGTGTTCATCGGCTATAGTGTGTGTATAGCGTAAGAGCAGAGAGAGTGAGAGACCAACCACACATCCACAAGTACCAGTGAGCGGTTCTTCGGATCACGTGTACCGTCGAGGACAGCCCCGTACCTCGTCCCGTGTGCTACCTGAGTGCAACGCAGTGATCATGCATCTGTAGTGTGCGACAGCGGAGACGCGCCAGCGAACGGTCGTCCGCCATTTGCTACCTCTCCCCAAGCGTAGACGCCCATCGGTTACAGCATCATCGACGACGACGTCTGCGTGGATAGAGTAAAAGATAAGTACCTCTCGTTGTTCTTCTCCTCTTCACGACTCTTTTGATTAGTTTTTTACTGTGTGTGAAAGTTTCCCCTCTTCCCATTCCCCTTTGTATGTGTGTTTTTTCAGTTTGATTTCAATTTCCATTTCTGTGGCTAGTGTTAGTTTAAGTTTCGTGCGCCCCTTTGCGGTGTTAAGCTACCGCAATGGGTGTAGATGATGATGGCGGGGAAACGTCGTATCCCCTCACTGAGTCTTCGAATGTGTTGAACCAACAAAACACAAACACCTCTATGCCCAACTCCATGTGTGTCCCCTCAATCTGATGTGTCTCAAATGGACACAAATATCAATCATCTCCGACGTCCCCCCGCCTCAAGGCCTACCCGCCCGACTCTGATGGGCCTTTTGTTGTTTTCTTTCGATCCAAAGGCAAACGGTTGAACACTATTCAGATCAGTAAGGATCTGACTAAGCGATTCTCTTCCGTTGTCGCCATTGACACAGTGGGTTCTGGTAAGCTGCGCGTCACCGTCAGTGACCGTAAACAGGCCAATGAGATTGTGGCCTGTGAGCTCTTTACTCGTGAGTACCAAACTTATCTACCGAGCCATCGGGTTGAGATTGCGGGAGTGGTCACCGAAGGCAGTATGACTGCGAAGAATTGATGCAGGGTTGTGGTCGCTTCAAACCCTTCTCTCCCATCTGTCCCCATACTGGAATGCAAGCAATTGCATTCCGTATCCCTGGTGGGAGATAAGAAGATCTATTCGCATTCAGACTCCTTCTGTGTGACCTTTTCCGGATCTGCTTTGCCGAATTTTCTAGTAATCGGCAAACTTCGTTTACCTGTGCGGCTGTACGTACCGAAGGTAATGAATTGCACCAATTGCAAGCAGCTGGGCCATACTGCCCAGTATTGCTGCAATAAACCTCGCTGTGCTTCTTGCGGAGAGAGACATGTGGATGGTGCATGTAGTATACCGCCAAAATGCGTTTATTGCAACGAAAGTCCACCACATGCCCTCGAAAACTGCCCAACGTACGTACGCCGGCAGCAACATCAGCGACGATCTTTAGAGCAGCGCTCTCGGCGTAGTTTTGCCGAGATGTTGAAAAAGGCTGCTCCGTCTGCTGAATCACAAAATATCTACTCTTCTCTGTCTCTTGATGATCAGGGCTCTGACTCTGAGGTTGGTGAAGGAATTTCCTTCGTTTTCAAGGGTTCATCGAGGAAGCGTGTGAGACTCCAGAGACCCACAAAAAAGCCTCGGAATCTGCCTAGCAGTGATGACCCACCAACCATGAAAAATACTAAGCCTGTCGCGAAAGTCTCAAAGCTTTCGCCTCCTGGATTCAAACTCCAAGAGGAAAGAGACTTTCCGCCGCTACCGGGAAAATCTAAAATCCCAAATATTCCAAAATTTCAGACTGCTCAGCCAAAAGAAAGCTCGCATTCGGAGCCCCTAGGACAACCTCAGGGCGTTCCTATGTTTACGCTTTCTGGCATAATGGATATCATCCTTAACTTCTTCAATGCTTCCGACCCAGTGAAGAACATTGTCAAAGGATTGCTTCCATGTGTGACTCCTCTTTTGAAGCAGCTGGCTTCTAGAATGCCCCTCCTTGCAACGATCATATCTTTTGATGGATAAATTATCCACAGAGGTCGAAGATATGATTTCTGTTCTACACTGGAACTGTCGTAGTATTATGCCTAAATTAGATAGTTTTAAATTTTTAGTTAATAATTTACAGTGCGATGTTTTTGCGTTATCAGAAACATGGCTAACACCTGATGTGACCCTTCCTTTCCATGATTTTAATATTATTCGCCTGGATCGATCCGACTCATATGGAGGAGTGCTTTTGGGGATCAGAAAGCATCACTCGTTCTACAGAGTCGATCTGCCGCCGATGTCAGGCATTGAAGTCGTTGCATGTCAGGTGACTATCCGAGGCAAAAGCCAAGCCTCAGTGTCGCCTCCATATATCTTCCTCCGAGATCGGCGATATCTCGCAGAGATCTCTCTCACATCTGCTCAGTTATGCCTGAACCACGGTTGTTCATGGGGATTTCAACTCCCACGGAACAGGCTGGGGGAACTGTATGACGACCACAGATCAACGTTGATATATGACCTCGCGACGACTTCAATATGACAATTCTCAACACTGGGGAAGTTACACGAGTGGCACCTCCAGCTCAAGATGGAAGTCCTAGGGATAGCCGTTTAGACCTCTCAATATGTTCAAGCTCGTTATCGCTGGATTGTTCATGGAGGGTAATCCAGGATCCCATGGTAGCGATCACTTGCCGATCGTAGTTTCAATTTCCAATGGAACACAACAGTCTCCATCCATCGATCTCGCCTACGACCTCACGAAACACATTGACTGGGAAAATACGCGGAAACGATCATTGATGGAGAACAAGCGGTAGAAGTACTTCCTCCGTTGGAAGAGTATCGATTTTTATCCGAGTTGATTCTCAACAGCGCGCTTCAAGCACAACGCCGTCCTGTGCCAAGTCCGTCGTTCGTAAGAAGCCTCCCAATCCGTGGTGGGATGACGAGTGTAAGGAACTCTATCGCGAGAAATCCGCTGCGTTTAAAGACTTTCGGAAACGCGGTTCAATTGACAACTATGAGCGCTATTCTTCCCTTGAACGCAAGTTCAAAAGCTTGGTTAAAGCGAAGAAAAGCGGTTATTGGCGTCATTTTGTGGAAGGATTATCGCGTGAGACCTCGTTAAGAACGCTTTGGACCCGGTCCGGGGGGGAAAAGAAAAAGGGAATGCCGTAT